>NW_017306748.1:47573-80241 GCF_000935625.1 Nanorana parkeri
TATATATATATGTGTATATATACATATATAGTATATACATATATATACACAATATAGAAAAACATTGTCATTTAAAAAAAAAAACTTTAACTTTTATCAAAACAAGCAGTCATTGGGCTCGAGTCAAGTTACTATGCTTAGGCTGAGAGGTGGAATCTGGGAGTCAAATGTCATCCGTCTGCTTCATGCAGGAGGAAACATTTCCTCCCTCTCCAATCCCCAGTGAGATAACTCAGGTGGTAACATTTGTGAAAGGCAAAATTTGGCCAGTATATCATTGCAAGAAGTAGGTGCTGACCCTTGAAGATTACTCAGCAAATATGGTGCCGTCCTAGTGGAGCCTTGCTAGAAAGCCAATACTATCTATGTTAAACTAACATATTACTTAGCATGCATGCACTTAAAATTAAAGAATTCAGAGGGGAATTTATCAAAACTGGAGTAGACAGAATCTGGAGCAGTTGCCCTTGGAAACCAATCAGCATCTCTCTTCAGTTTGTTCAGTTAAGATTTGAAAATGAAAGGGAGAACCTGATTGGTTGCAATGCAAATCTGCTCCACATTTTGTCTGCTCCAGTTTTCATAAATTCCCCCCACAGTATATTTGATGCTAAGACCACTTTAAAAGTGACACTAAACTCCGGAGTTAAATCTTAAACATGCATTCAGTTACGTTAAGTTTTAACAATGCTGGGCATTATTTGTGCATCTCTCAGCTGTAGATCCTAAACATGAAATTGTAGTCCATCATGGGAACGACCTTGGAGCGGTGGCTACTTTACAACACACACAGGGACCATGGGGAACAAAAGTAGCCCCCCTCCAGAAGGAAGGACAGTGTCAGCACCAATTCAGAGATGATTTGAGGATCTACAGCCGAGTGATATACAAATAAGATACATTTTTGTTAATCGTTGAGGCACTAAGATTTAACGCCTGAGTTTAGGGTCACTTTAAGAAAACTCTTCTTGTATACAAAGAAGACAGTCAAAGAGTAAATGTTGAAGTCTCAGCAGCAGTTTATGCAAGTAAACACTGTTCATCTCAGCCCGGTCATTTCTGTTCTTTCTAGTTATTGAATACTACATATAATAATGTTTATGCCTTTACTATCAAGTAAAAAAAAATATTTATATAGTACAACTAGAAAGTAAGATAAGAGCTCCTTAGGATATGATCTTAGTCTGTTTGAAAAAGAACATGTATCATAAGACATATTTACATTACTATCTTGTATTAAGAAATGGGAATTAGGTCATTATACTGGGTTTTTTTTTTTCAGAATCACAGATATCAACAATCAAGGGGAAAATTACCCATGCTGAAAGACCTATTGTTCACTGTAATATTGAGGTGGGTGAAAATAAAAATATGAGGTTGTCAGCATCTATCTTCTTGTTGTGTCTGCATTATTTTATTTGCAGAATCCAATTTTCCTCCTTTCTATAGGGCATTCTCTGACTTTCAATAGATGGCTACCTTGATTATTTTCTCTATGGATGTCAACTATTTTCTATTATCAATTTTCTATCACTTTCAGTCTTTCCTATACCACATAGAATGTTCCTCAAAGTAGTTAAATATAGAGGTAAACTTTCAGTATCCCTTTAAAGCCGACTTGAGCTCCTTTAGAGCGCTTTGTGTTCTAAACCTAAAGTCCCAAAATGTTTTATCTGTACATATGGTTTTATTAGGGAACGAATAATGCATTGTGCTTTTCTATGTTGATTTTGTCAATATATTCTAGCACTCTCTGACATCATTCTTACCAACATATATCAAAACATGTCAAGGCAAAATGAAAAGAAAAAACATATTTAATACATCTCAGCAATACATGCATATGTTTTATCCATTTAAAAACACTGCAAGTACAGAAAAATAACTGTTGATGTGCCAGTAATATAGTGTGCTCCTACCTTCCTATTTGGCATGACAACACAGCTCTGAATTCCTAAGTAGGTGGTGTCAGCCCTGCCTACTTAATTTTTTATGGATTACAAAAAAACGCAGAGCTTTGCTTATCCTTCCTCCCACCTCATCTCCATAACACCTCTATGTGCATAGGCAGAGCTCTCAGGAAGTTATCAGTTCACAAGAATTCTGTCAAAATCAACAGGTATTTTTTGACCTTATTGAACAGAAATAACAAGACACATTCAGTGGTGTATTTAGAAGACCAAAAGGGAGCAAAAAAGACAAGTTTAATCAAACAAGCAATTTGTCCTTTGTTTTGAAGGTCCAAAAACAATATAAGGTATATAAAGCGGTGGTATACTTGTCCTGTATTATACTGTATATATAACGCTCTGCATATTACTCCAGAGTTATTTCTTTTAAATCTCATTTGAGATAAAGGAAACATGTTAAGGGGCTGCTATTGTTCGCAAGTTTCTTGGCTGTTATAATACAGTAGCTTTAGTGCTGTGTGAGTTTTTGACTCAAACAAGTGGGCAGATCTGGATGCAGTTCCAAAAAAGTTTAGAAAAATATATGCACTATAGTTACTATTTACTAGTGCATTTACATAAATACTAGTTCAAATACCGATTATTTTTTAATGACACTGTAATGAGCCCACCTGTTGTTATTTTTCTTCTTTTTATTTTCCCTATAATTTTTCATGTTTACTTTGCTTCAGTTCATACTCTGTTGTTGCCCTTTTTTATCCTGTTTAAATAAAAGTTAAAATGTGTAAACATAATTACCTTTGATCTGAGTTGGAATTTCGCTAATTGCGATTTCTGCTGCTACAAATGAAAAATTCAATTTCGTAGAACTTCTTTGGCTTTTTAATTACAGTGGGTAGGTACCCATTTCAAAAATAAGTTCTTTCTTATCCAGTATTTGTTGCTTGAATCAGTTATGTAAAATGGTTCTGCAATATGTGAAACAATAACGTACAGAAAAAAATTGCCGTCTGGAGACGGCAACCCGCAGATGTAGCAGTGCCGTCCGTCCGTTTTTTTACTACGGGCGGACGGCAAGAGGTTAAAGGCAAACAAATTACTCTGTGTCAAATTCTACACTGTGAAAAATTGACAACAGGTGCAAGGTTTTGCTATTGGTTGTTTTGGAAAGACACAGGTGGAACATTTTTTTAGAGCGTAAGGCCTTCATTAGGAAATATCTCTTACATGAACAGAATGTGGGAGTTCATTCAGTTGGGATTCCAGAGCAAGGGATTTGTATGCCATTTCTGTACATCAATAAAACTGACCAGAGCTAAGCATGCCAGATGACCAGAGTCATGGATATTGTAATGGACGGAAGGGTTTTATACTATCTTAATGAAAGCAGAAATCTTCTTATTTTGGTATTCATCATGGGCATGTGTAGCCTGTTGCATTAGGGTGTGCACACGAAAGTACAAACACACACATTATATATTCAGTATATATTATACATACATACATACATACATACTTACATACACAGAACTGAGGCATCCCAGGTTCCCATCTCTTCAACTGTCCCTTACCTCTTCCAGCAGGGGTGCAGTAATGAAGCAGGGAGCCTGGCAGGTGGTCATGCTTCCTGATTGGATGGGAAGCCGCAGCTATGCTACCGTATAGCTTCCCAGGCACCGAGGTTGCTAAGAGCTGGTGGGGGGATGCAAACATCTCTCTGCCTGGCTCTTAGAGGCATCACTCTCCACCAGCAGCCCAACCTCCTCTGCCATAAGGCTAGGGACACCCCTGCCCATAATTGATCTTCCTTCTGCTCACCATAAATCTTCAATATACCTGAGGATGGAAGTCCAGATCCCGCTGAACTTCTGTGCCCACTCCAACTGCAGCACTGCAGGTCTTATAGACCTCATCGTTGAGGTTGCATCTCCATTCCCCTCTCATCCTGGTCAAGCATTAAATGAAGCCTTGCACCATTTGCTTTGTGATTGGCCAGGAGGAAAGGGGGAGGGAGATGCGATGACAGCACTGACCTACAGCTGAAGTGAATAAGGAAGTTCAGTGGGACCTTTTCTTCCATCCGCAGGTATATTGAAGATTTATGATGATAAGGAGAGGGCAAGCAGAGGCAAGTCTCCTCCTGCCCCCTCTCAGGGTATATAGAGTGACCTGATGCTCAGGGGGTAGAACACAGTGGTATGAGTATCAACTACCGTGGGAGGGAGCTGCGGAGCCTTGGCCTGCTCCATGCTGGGAGCTGTAGTCCCAGGAGGCAATGTCAGTGCCTCAGCATTTACTGGGCTTGGGCCCTCTTATTCCTTTATGGGCCTGGTAACCGTTGAAGTGCCGACATTGCCTCCTGGGACTACAGCTCACAGCATGCAGCAGGCCAATGCTCCACAGCTCCCTCCACCAGTGGTTGATACTTGCCAGTTCCCAATCGCACATACTACCTATGCGACCCTGATAGTTGCGCCAGTGTTAGCCATTGTTTAGCAACCAGAAAATTGCCTCTGCCTGACCTGCCCGTCGCTGCTGCCAGAACCCCACTGCAGGCTGCTGCATAGACACAGTGAAGGGCTTCCTTCCCCACCATCTGCTGGAGACACAAATAGGGGAAAAGCATGATCAGAGCGAAGCCTGGCTGCTGTCTCACCTTCACTGATGACACAGTCACAAGTCTAGTCCCCTTGCTTGGAGGGCCCAGCACTGCATTTTTCAAATCCAGTGTTGCAAACTACCAGGAGCTGCTGCTGGCTGAGGTTGTCTGAAGCAGAGCTCAGTGTGTTCAGTGCATGAAGTTTTATCAAACACAGCATCCCCGGCATCCCTTTAGACCTGTATGTTCCCTGCACATTCCAGGCAGCCTCTGGGAGGAGCAGGCTTCTGATAAGAGCACAGCTCTCGGTGTTGCGCTTGGGGTGATTAGGGTGTGTCCAGGCACACCCAGTACACCTCGTGCGCACATCTTTGGTGTTCATATAAAGCACATATTGAAGTACATTTACATAATTTGCTAGTTTTCTTTCTAAAGAAGCCACAGTCTCAGAGTAAAACAGCCTTTTCCCATGCCAACACAGAACCCTTGCTCCCTATGGGGAGCCTGTGATCTCTTACATGCCTCCTCCTACTAAGTCAAGCTCTTCAGTTGGTGGGAAGCATGAGCTTTGCTAATTGCAGAGCTATTGGTCTGACTCAGTAGGAAATGTGTCAGATCTCTGCGAAGAGACTGCTGCTTCAATACACAATTTGTCTCATATTTAAAAAGTAATACGAATCACTTTTTAAACAGGCACCTTTATCTGAAAATTACTTCTTAAATACCTTTCTGAGTTCTATGTTTTAGGCAAAAAGTTGGAAAATCTGCCAGTTTCATATAATCCTACAAATCAATGGGAGCAAAGTGATACTACACATTTATTACATGGGATATGATATTGTGATAAATCGCTTGCATTTCTACAATAGACTATCGAACTGCAGTACATTGACGGATGCAACAGTTGTGACTATATTGATAAATGCCCCCCAATGTTTTCTTGGCCAGTTGTGTCTGAAGGTAGCCATATACATTAGATAGCTGACATAGGCAATAATAATTATAAACATTTTAAATTAGTCCAAAAAGTTTGCCAGCTTAACAGTGATTATTCAACAACAAAGGACAATAAACTATACTTCACAGAAAAAGCATTACCTCTGTACTTGCTCAGGGATAAAAAAGTTAGGTTGGCCATTTAGGGGCAGAACAGGCCACCCAGCAGGATTCCTTTTAGACAGGAGGCCTGTTCTGCAACTGACCTGGCACTCCATGATAAAAGCCAAGTCTTACGGATACAGTGTAGGATGCAAAAAAAGCAGTTACTAAAGGAACCACAGGCCAGCACCAATGCTGCAACGCCATCTTCCATTTTGGCTGAATGTAGGATATCTGTCAATCATAGAGGTTGAGGACCACTCATACACGGGCCAATTTTTGGCAGAGAAGGTCTGAAACAACTTCTCTAAGCCAATAATTGTCCTCTGTATGGGCACCTAGAGTAGACAAAAACGCGAACATGTCATTGAAAATTCATTGTTTTGTAAGCATAACAACTTGTAACTATATAAGCCAACAAATAACCATCTTTAGTGCATTTTTGTATTTGGTAATAGTAAACATTTGTGCTGTGTTACTTTAGAATGTTTGCATTCATGAGTCAATGTTCAGTAATTCATAGCAGCTAGCTGGTATTGTTCATTCTTCATTGATATATTTATTGTTGATAAAGGTAACTGCACTAGATGCTACATGCAGCTTGCACTTAATCATTCAATCTTTCCACAATATATTTATACGTTTCTGAAGGTTTCTTTTGCTAGTGTTCAGATATCTGCTGGCCAGCTGTTGTAAAATAGACACTATTGGCCCACATTTTGTAAAAACTTACATATTCTTAATAATTCACATAATAAATAAAAAAGTTAGTTTTGATGTAATTTGATATAAAATATTGAGTTTATTTGTAACCAAATTGTGGGATTGTAAATCAGTAAGAAAAAGTTTGTACAAGGTGCTGCTGGATGCAGTCTACCTTCTGCCTGTGACATGCCATGGGTAATTAAATGGATTTGCTAAGTGCTCCATTAAGTTCAATACACTTTTTTTTCTGTCCAGAGTTTGTGGGAGACTAAACATGAATTCTCATTTAAATTTCTGAAGTAAGGGATTCTAAACAAAAGCTGTCAATAAAACAATGTATATCTGTAAAAAATAAGTCAAGGCAACTGGACTTGCTGTATTTTTCTTGAAGATGTTTCACTGGTCATCCAAGGAATGGTCGGATGACCAGTGAAACGTCTTCAAGAAAAATACAGCAAGTCCAGTTGCCTTGACTAGTTTTTTACAGATAATATAAGGTCTAGTTAGCTTACACAAGTAATTTTTTTTCATAATAAGTATGGTAAAGGCGGTTTAGTTCTAATTTTGTTTTCAGTCTTTCTGCTTTTAGAATGATCAGATGTTATTAGATATAGTGTTTATGGACCCGTTAGCTCTCAACAGATGTCTTGAAGCGGCAAATCTTGGTGGCAGTGGGGTATTACAATTTCTATACACGGGTTGAAATCCGTACACAGCATGAGTGTTACTAGAACATCTTGCTGCAAGCTTCCTTTTTGCAGAACATGCTTTGGTTGATAGAACTGGGGAAAAGGGTAAAACAAGAAATTCAAAATGATGAGTCTTGAGGACAAAAGTTGTTGTCCAAGTTGGAAATATTTAATTTGACAAGCCATTTAATGCAATAATGTCCAACTACTTTTTAATGTTGCTTGAATGCATAAAGTATATCTAACCTCGAGAAAGTTCTGTTTTGACATCCCAAGTAGTGTTGTTCACACGTGTAAAGGACACATGATTATAGGATTTCTATTGCCAGCTATACATGCGTAGATCTTTTCTCATCATCCCACGACTGAATGAGAGAAAGTCGCTGGATTCCCATATCTACACTATACAGCTCAAATGGAGGAATCTCCACTACCTGCTATTGTATTCAGACAGCCCTAGCACCTACAACTCTCAGAATACACAAACAGTGACTGCTTCTGATAGGATGAGAAATTTCCACCCCGCTCAACAAAAGTTGAGTTGGGTGAAAAATATTGATGACAGAGCCAACCATGGCCTGAATTCCCTGCTGAATCAGCTGAAATTCAAGCATTGTATGGCAAGCTTATTAAAAAGAAGGATCAGAGTTTAGATTGGCTGGTATTTCACTTTAGCAGATGTCATATGACTGAGACAAAAAGTATGCCAAGTACCATTATCCATCCCAGTAAGTGCATATTCGCTTGATAGAAAAACTATAGATAGAAAAACTCATGGATTTTGACAGCATTAGATTCACAATGATCCCCTGCTAACATGAATGGGTTAAATGATCCATAGTACAACTACATTTTATGTACTATCATGTACTGTGGATCATGATTTAACCTATTCATGTTAGCAGGGCAGAATTGTAATTCTATTACTGAAGTGTAAGGGACATATATACTGCGGATCATGATTTAACCCATTCATGTTAGCAGGGCAGAATTGTGAGCATCTCCCACAAGCTGAGCACCGAGACGCGATGCAACGATCCTGCCCAGCGACGACTACAAGAGGCACCGCGTGAGGCAACAAGGATCGGAGTGAAACTGTCAGTGAGGGAAGCTGGGACCGGGCTGGCTGTAAATCTATTGCTATAGTGTACTGGACGTGTGTAATTGTATATGTAGTACATATATACAGCACACACACCTCCACTACACTCCAGCAATAGAGTTACAATTCTCCGCTGCTAACATGAATAGGTTAAATCATGATCCATAGTACAGAACATGTAGTTGTACTATGGATCATTTAAAGTCACCTGTCACTTTAAGAAAAAGTATCAGTAATTGGTATCGGCAAGTACATGAGGGGAAGTACTTGTACTTGGGCCTGAAAAAGTGGCATTGGGACATTCCTAACCACAACTATGAATGAACAGGAGGTGATGTATATTACTCCCATTCATTCATAACTGAGGATATAATCAACATACCATGTCCTCAATTATCTACAAACACTCAGCGATCACTGATCACTGAGTGTTTGTACCTCGCTCTCCTCTCTGACACGCTGTCACAGGAGGCTGAGCGAGCGGAGCAGGGAGGAGAGCTCACCTCCTGTGACAGTGCGGGCTGTCTACGCCCCCACACCGCTCTGCCGGACTGTGATAGGAGGCTGAGCGATGTGGGAGGAGAGACACCGGCCGCTCACAGCTCTCGCCTCCCGCAGCGCTCGGCCGGCTGTCACTTTCTTTCCTCCTCGCTGGGACACAGACCTGCCCCAGCGGGGAGGAAAGAAACCTGGGATTCGCCGATGTATCGGCAGGAAAATGGCACTTTCGGCATTTAGCCAAAAGTGCCATTTTCGGCTGATATGTTTTGGTGGCCGATATATCGGTGCATCCCTAGTTTTGATAATTTTTTAATGCTTCCCAGTTTATTACCTGATCTTTTATATTTACTTTAGTACTGCAGGAGTTAAAAATGAAATATATGCATTTTAATTAGATTTGCTTATCTAAAAAAAATAAACTTCTTTTTCTTGCACTAAACTTTCATTGTGATCTCTGATTTAAGTCTATGCAACCCTTAGGATATTTGAGTACAATATATATTTTTTTATATCTGTTACAATTTTCTTCTCTGTTTTGCAATTTCATTTGCTTATCCTCTGTATGTGGATGCTGAGCTGAAGGCAACAATATTGATTAATGTGTTGCTGCTGCAGATGGATAGTGGAGCACAAAATACTTAGTTATTGCTTCAGGTCTTTTTCATTGATAAGTTCATTTCATCCTACAAATGAATAGCATACATATTTAGTGACTGTCAATGATACTTAAGAATTTTCACAAATTGTTTCACTTAATGGAAAAGTTCCAAATCTAATATTCTGCAGTGGTACTGTATGTATTATATCTTTTTTTGTTTAAATCATAAGCCTTTCATAATCTGCAGGTCTGTCCCTGGGGCTTTGCATGTTTAATGGAAATCGTTTTTGTAAGAGTGAACCAAGGGAAAGGAATAAATAGCACCAAATGATTATTTTATGTCAGTTAAGTAAGATTATATATTCAGCTGCATGAACAGGCCTCCTCTATACTTTGGTCAAGGTTAGTTACCTTAAAAAGACAAACTCCAGTTATTATGACATAAATAATTGTTACACAAGCTATCACTTAATCTTATGCCATTAATGTAAACCTCTCAGTAAGCGCTGCTCTCCCCCACTACCCTCCCCCACTGTTCTCTCCTGCCTGTATCGGCAGAGACAGCAGGGTTTGGAGGGAACGCGAAGCCAATCAACCTGCCTCCACCCAGTGGGGAGGAGAGATTTGCGGGGAGGATCAGTGACAGGTGGACAGAGTGCTTCAGGATGCCGAGTGGAGGATTGGTAAATATGTGAAATATTTGCTGATCCTTTCCTACACAACAAACACCAGAGTGATCAGTACTGATGACTCCAGTGTTTGTTCATAACTGAGGAGATAGCAAGTGTTTACTATATCCCGAGTTATAAATGAACAGCACCACTTCCTGTTCATTCATGACTGAGGACAGTTTATGAATAGACAGGAGGAGCTCAGTACAGATCACGTCCTGTCCATTTGTAACTGGGGACATAGTAAGCGATTACTATCTCCTCAGTTTGTGAATGAACAGGAAGCTTCTGTACTCAGCATTTTGGGTTAGGAGTCTACCAGCATGGCACATCTTGCCTTGGAAATCTATGCCCACTTTTCCTTGAAAAAGTGCTCCAAATCTGTCTGATTGCAAAGGCATCTCCTGTCCAAACCCTCTTCAGGTCACTCCACAGACTTTTCAATTGGATTCAGGTCCAGACTGTGGCTGAGCCATTCCAAAACTTTGATCTTCTTCTGAAGAAGCAATTCTTTTGTTGATTTGGAGGTATGCTTTGTGTTGTTGTCATGGTAAAAGGTAAAATACCTCTACATGTAGTGCTATCTACATCTGTCAGTACTGTGTCATTCAGCTGCAGAATGGTTTCCAGTTTTAGAGCAGAAGTATGGCTCCTGGTGTTACCCAATCTCTAATGCCTCCCTCTGATGCATATATCTAGATAAGTGGTATCTGCACTATAAGCTCTGCATTTAGGTGCTTCCAGGCCTGAATGTGCTGTGTACTTGACACCTTTTGACCAGTGATACATTGATAGAGTGATACCTATCCACTGAGTACAACCTAAATGTTAGAGCAGTGCTTCAGCCTTCTAGGTGACCAGGTCTCTGCATTTTCCGGTGAAATGTACCTCAGGAAATACCAAATTCATAGCTCTAGAATAGTAGTTCCTCTTAGTGTATGACCACATTTCACCCATTATAGAGTTAAACGATGTAAAATTAGCAGGATTTGCTTCAACTTCAGTAATAAGACTGTCTTGTCCTGTTACTAACCTACTGATTATGTCACAGACATTAGGATCTGATCCTTATGGGCTACTCTGTATGGTATTTCCTTCTCTGGAATGGCATATCTGTATCATGGTTGCTTCCACTTCCAGTGAGCTTCCTTTGGGACCTTATGATCAATAAAATTATCCTTGTATACTTCTATTTGCAGGAATGTGTTTTCAGCCCCCTATGTATGGTGGTGTAACTGCTCCTCCAATGTTCCCAGAACCTAATTCTGACCCTATTGGCCCTTCTCATTTGGAAGCCTCTTAGTATATCCTAACTCAGATTGTATCTAACCTTCCTTTGGCAAAGTCTCTTTTGCACAGAACTCTTTCCTACCTGGTTGATTCTGTATGCACTACCTTGGGCATAATTGATCAATTTTGGATACAGGCTTTCTGGACACATGATCCTTACCCTCTGTGGACTTTGCAGGCCTTGAGTTAAACCGACACTGTACTATTACTGCTTACCTTTAATTGCTTTTTCTGATGCTCAGTTAGAATATCTACTTACATCCTAATTTGAACAAACTAGTACTACTGCCTGCCCTCTTCGTGCAGCAACCATAGTCTGTAAAACTATGTCTGACTGGAACAAACTTAAGAATGCCCCTTTCTGTTACAATTTTACAGCTTGTAATACAATTAAAATCATGCCCTGCATTTCATCTCAATGAGCCTTTCAGATGCATCTAAAAAAGTTAGTAATTCACTTGGCAATTTTGTCTGTCCTTATGCCTAAAGCACTTAAGCTACATTCTTGGAATGTTAAAGCTACATTCAATGAACGTCTCTTGAACTTACCTTATGACGGCAGATGTGTTTTTGGTCAATCTCTTGATGATGAAATGTGCAAGTCTTCAGATTCTGGCTCTCACATGAGATGTTTGGATAAAATAGAACTCTCACATACATTGCCCTCAGTCCTGCAAGACAAGTCTGCATCCCTCTCTACTTATAGCCCTCGTGAACATTTTACCTTACTGGAATCAACAGCTCTCCCACTTGATCAATTTGATTTTGCTGTTATGTTTTATTGTTTTTTTTAGGACCATGTTTTTTACATCCTGTCAGTTTGCGTTCCCAGATTCTCCCTGTGGCTTGACACTCTACATTATTTTATACATACATATTTGATAGTTTATCTACCTCAAGAGTTTGTTCCCAGTTCAGAATTGTTCAATGTCCCAATTCTCTGGTACCTTCTGTCTCTTGCTATTGTTTTTTCTTTACACTTCAGTGCTTACATTTCTATCTAAAATGTTTGCTTACATGTGGATCCAGGTTTTCCTGTGATCTTGGGAACTAATCTGCGTTACTGTTTTCCCATTTTGACTTCTCTAACAAACCCCTTCTATTTACCCCTAGGGATTTTCAGTTTTGCTTCACAAATTCTCTTATGGAATATTTCCAAAGCTTGGAGATTACCTACCCAGCTTATGAGCTCTTTATGTCCCTCTCAGGTGACTTGTTATTAGAGTTGAAGGTGGGGTTTTTACAGTGGGCTGGTATAATATTTTCTGTTTTGCCAGTCTCTAGCCCTCCTAATGGCAACATTATAACCCAGTTGTTTGTGATTCTACTGATCCTGTGTCCCTCAATTTACTTGATACAAAATATTATTATGCTTACCTGCTAAATTCTATTACCTAACTACAGAGAAACCAACATAAGGCAACAAAGAAGTATCAGATGGTGCAGCACACCTAATAGTTTAGCATCTTAAACTTTTAACATCACGCCCACAATTAACAGAGTAATAGTTTTGGATAGTGTAGGGAAGGGTTAACATTTCTGTTAGGATCACAGACATCCACTGAGGAGCTTTTCCTTCACTTTTTGTTTTTGGGAAAGGTTGTGGCTGTCAGGATGAGGTTTACATGAAGGCTAGTTTAGGAAAGGGGCTAGCATGGGTGGAGTAGTTCATTATTTGCTCAAATCACCCTTTTTCTTTCATCACAATTAAAAATATCTGACAGTCTGAAACATCTATTGTAGTAAGGTATTAGTAGCCAATATTCTATTTCAGTTCTGTGCATAAGGTATACCAAAGTGATCAGTTTTTATTTCATGTATTTCCCTTCATACCATACTGAACGATCCATTCCAATGGAGTACCCAACAGGATAATGTAAGGCCTCATTCACACTTGTGACATGTGTAAATTAGTGACGCGTTTATGCGCATTTGCTGCGTGTCAGCATAGCGGCAGGCCATTCATTTTATTTCATGCAGCAGTGTGAGCTGTGTGCTTCATGCGGTTTTTGACCGCTTGTTTTTAGTGCATCATGCTAATTTAACACACAGGCAAAGACGTGCATCTTGCCTGCCGTGTTTGGGGTTCCATTAATATGATTAAATAGTTTGTGTTATCCTGTAATGAGTGAGGCTGGCCTCAATGACAAAGTGCTGTAGTCATTAGCAGCGCATATGAACTTGCTGTAGTTCCTCATTTTACGTAATTCACATAAAAATAATGCAACAAAGAAGTATCAGATGGTGCAGCACAGCTAATAGTTTAGCACCTAAAACGTCTGTGCATTATCTGTGTGACTATCCGCTACATATGTGTATTGTACATTTATCAGAGATTGTAAAGTAGATATTACCAGGCAGACCCACTGACACAGAAAGCGATTAATGGGGATGCACCAATTACATGCCTAAATGTTCAAGATGTAGAACTAAGGACTCCCCTCTTCTGTTTTCTCATTTATTGGGGCAGCTAATTAGAAGAAGGCAGTCCTTTTTGATTAGGCAGCAAATCCATCACCCTGCAGAATATTCCTTAGAGGATCTGAGTTAAGAGAGATAAGCCCAGGTTGGCAGGAGGCAGAGAAGGCCACAAATACGTGGCTGCAGTTTTAACCCCTGCTTTGTTTATCATTATTTTCTATGTATATAGCACAAGCATTTTCTGCAGGGTGTTGCATGTTTTTATAATTTGTAACTCACCTAAAATTAAACAAGTGATAGGAAAGCCTTGCCCACAAATGCTTGGCAATATTTGTGTTGTGTTTATAGTATAATAAAAGTCTGGTAATGCAGATAGGATGCACAGAGTATATGAAACAGTCAAAAAAGCAGACTGGGTGGTCATTTCTGATTTAGTTAATATAGGCTCAGAAAAAGTGAAGCTGAATTCCAGGCAAAATTCATATAACAGAACTGTTTTACCTAACAAATAATTTGTATTTGTGTTCCTCCTGTCTTGAGATTTACACAGCTCTGCCAAACAGCACAGTATTGTTTGGCAGGGAAGAAGACCTTTACTGTATCAAATATAGCAAAATCTTTCGGTTTACAACTGAGTTTTTTTTCCCTGGAAATCACAGGTAATGTAGCCTTCCAGGGGACAGCTGTGGGGCCCTGGCTATGTCACCAGTGCCTCACTAAACCAGGAAGTAGGATTCCTGTAAATGTAAGTAACAAATTAAATCATTGATTTAACATTGGCTGGCAGATTATTTTACACCAGCATGCAGTGGTGCATGTGCCATGCATTGTTGGTGTTAGGGGTTGAGATCTGCTTTAAGCAAAACTTATAAGTCTTGTCCCTTGCCCAGCCTTTGGCTTGACAGGGAAAGGAAAAGCAACGTACTGAGGAGCGTATCCCTCTTGTTAGAACATGAGCATTGCTGCACTACTGATCAGCTGTATAGAAGATTGCAAGAGGCTGATACCAGTTCACAGTTTACAGTACATTTAAAACTATACATCAAGGGTGGATTCACACCATAATGTTGCAGTAATCACATTAATGCATGCTACTACACAATGCACCTTCCGTGCGTTATAGTGTGGGAGGTGTGTTGCACTGCCATTCATCTGAATGGCAACCCAAGCGCACCTCTGGCCGCACCACAGTAGCAGCAGCATGCATTAAACAAAGAGTGCGATTAGTGCAACGTTATGATTGTGAATCCACACTTTGTGATGTATTTATGAATACAGAGCTGTGTTGTGTCTTTTATATCTGCCCGGCATTCAGCTTTAAGGAACTTTTATCTCACCGTGTTTTTTTTATCCTTTACCAATCAATGTGTACATAATGTATGCATTTCTCCTAGCTATCTAAGATTATCTCTGGTTAAGACCCTTGTTTTCCCTTTTCAATGGATCAAATGCCACTAAAGCATTTCAATATCCTCTTGCCAGCACAACACATTCCCTGCCTCCCCTTGTGGAAGCCAGCTTGTGTTGGATGATATTGGATTTAGTGTCATTTTCCACAAGAACCATGTTCAGTTCATTTTAAAGAGCCAGCATCTATCTTTTTTTTTTTTTTTACAAAAAGGTGTTAGAACGAAACATAAGAATGTTGTGGATTTTTCTATTGGTATGTCCACCTAATACCTCATGTGCTGATGTAGTATCCCAGTCCTTTGAAACTCCTGTGATGGACTACAACCTCAATACAAACTAGTAGTCCATCACTGGAGCAATTTTTTAAATTTTATTTTATAGTTTAACCGATTAATCGAACTTAATAATCGGCTAACTAATCGATTTTGAAAATAATCGTTAGCTGCAGCTCTAAATATGAGATTTACTCAGTCAGTACAAAACTCTTTGCACCTTGTTATTTCTGTGCCTATATATTGGGATAATAATAAAGGGTTAATTGGGGAAGAATATTGCATAGAGCTTAACACGCTTAATGTTATCACTTTTCTGAGGGACAAAGCAAAAATTGGAAAAGGTGCCCTAAATAGATGTCACTGCTGCAAATATTAGCCAGTTCAGCTTTCACATCTGTATACTCCTTATCAACTGGAGCAAACAATGCTTTCTTTTAGCAATATCATTTTGCAAATTTAAAAAAAAACATATTTTTCAAATGTGAGGTTGCTGACAAAATGTGTTGCTTAGAGGATAATTCCTTATTATGCAAGTAAAACTAACTAATAATCTAAATACAATGTACCAATATTATTGTTACAAGGCATTTGTCCATGAAGCTTACAAATACTGTTTGCTGGTTTAATTTAAATGGGAGTTGCTGTCCACTCTCCTGCAGTAGAGAGTGATACCCAGCCGTCAGTCTGGGTGATTTAGCTGGATATAGTCCCCTTGGCTGGGTAGGAAGTCCGGGGCATATAAGGTACGTCCAAGGTTCTTAGACAAACTGTATAAAGATGCTGATTGCTTACTATTGGCTTACTATGGGCAACTGCTCCAGATCGTATCTGCTTCTGTTTGATAAATACCCATCAGCATGCCTTATGATTGACATCTGTTACAATTTTTTCATAATGGTAATTTGTGGAAATGGCTTTTACTGTATGTTTAAATGTGAATACTGTGCTCTTTTTCCAGGATTTCACTATTGCTTACAGGTTTAGAATTAATCAATGTTTGATGATTGCCCAGACCCTGAGTCTTTCTTTTGTATTGCCCCATGAGCTTAAAGTGACATTAAACTCAGAATTTAAATCTTAAAAATGCATTGAGATTGTAGTCCATCACAGGAGTGAGCTTGGAGCGGTGGCTACTTTGCAACACACGCAGGGACCATGGGGAACAAAAGTATCCACCCTCCAGAAGGAAGGACAGTGTCAGCACCAATTCAGAGATGGTTTGAGGATCTACAGCCGAATAATACACAAATAGTGTAGTGTTACGTTAAAAAACAAAAAAACAAAACAGCAGTACCCACCTTTTAGCACTGCCCAATCAGCAATTCCTTTTGCCACAAGGGGTTCTCAGTTATTCAGACTGAAAAATGCCCAGAATTATTCAAGTTACAAAATAAAAAAGCACAAGAAATGAGCGGGTTGGGGGGTAGGCACAGAGTCAACAGTTGCACCTTAATGCTCTAGCAAGAAACAAAATGGTTCAAGGTAAAAATCTTATAGGAACAAGGTCAAGGTCGGCTTAGTAGATCGGGAAGTGAGGAACACGTACCGTCGCTCGCTCACTTCTCAATCTATCCCTGCAGAGAGCCGTGACTGTCACTCACGGCTCCCTGCAGGAATCCCCCTCCCCTGTCCGATCCTCCATCGCTGACTGGCGGAACGGACGGGGTGGGTACAGCTGGCTCTTCCTCTAGATAGGCAGTGCCAGCTGTCACTCACGCAGCTGGGTGGATCTAGACAGCATTGTCGGGATCCGTTCCGGCTGCGCCGTCTCAGCATACCGCGAGCTGTTACTCGCGGTATACTGAGCTTTGGGTGATGGGAGGACGCTAGTTTGTGTCCTCCCGTTACCCTTAGGCGAACTATGGGGAAAAACCCTGACCCCATAGTTCTCCTTTAATGTACTTGAAAACAACACCTAAGAGTTAATGCACACAAGCATCAGATTCAGATAGAAGTAAAATACAGCATGTTGTCAGACAACAATGGCATTTGAGATGTTTTTTATACAGTTTATGTTTACCGTGCCTTCACTCTGCATTTCTGTTAAAGGAGAACTATGGGGTCAGTGTTTTTCCCTATAGTTCTCGTTAGGGTAACGGGAGGACACAAACTAGCGTCCTCCCGTTACACTAAGCTCAGCTGTAGCTCGCGGTATACTGAGACGCCACAGCCGGAGCGGATCCCGATGTAGATGACGGGATCCGCCCAGCTGCGTGAGTGACAGCTGGCTCTGCCTATCTAGAGGCAGAGCCAGCTGTACCCGCCCCCTCCCCCGTCCGTTCCGCCAGTCAGCGCTGGCAGATCGGAGCGGGGAGAGGGGAATCCAGACCTCCCCCTGTCACGGCAGAGAGCCGTGATAGGATCGGAAGGTGAGCGAACGCCGGTATGTGTTCGCTCACCTCACGATCTACTGAGCCGACCTGTGACAGTCTCATTGTCACAGGTCGGCTAGAACTATGAGGTGAGTGGAAATCACTTATCTCATAGTTCTCCTTTAAAGTGTATACTTTAGAGCAGTAACAGCATTTAAAAAAAAAAAAGAATCTGCTGTTTAATAGGACATATTAAATGCTTCCAAATGTTCATGTTATGTGTTTCTCCTATCCTTGTTGCAAATGTGGGTATAGGCCTCTGATGTTCATGTTTCTGGTGAGGTGTAATTTCTTCTAAGTGATGAGATGCCCTAGGTTGGAAACTTCTTTATATCTTTATAAAATGTGGATTGACTGCCCTAATTCTAGACATCAGAGAAAGCGCCTTAAAATATGTTTCTTTTATCTGCAGATTGTTAGAAAATTACATGAAAAACCTAATTAAATTTCTGAGGGTGGGGATATCTAGCGCACTTTATTTATTATGATTATTACGTGCTAAATAAAAAAAAATTACAAATACATAACTCTGAATTGTATATATTCAGTAACATTTCACTTGACTTTTCTGTTTTTGTTAAAAATAGGCAAATAGATCTCGTTTCATTGTAATTTCATTGTTAAGAAGCAATACAGCTACCTCCTAATGTATCACTTGCCCCTCCCTTTTAGATTGCAAGCCCTCAGGGGCAGGGCCCTCCTTACCATCTTGTCTTGAATTGTATTGTGATTGTAACGTCTTCCTTATATTGTAAAGAGCTGCTCAAACTGTTGTCGCTATATAAATCCTGAATATTAAAACAAATAATAATATAGGAAAATACAGAAACAATAACGTTGTCCTCTGCGATTGCAGTAATCATAGTTGTGCTGTTCTTTCCAAATTGTATCATTATCTCAGCCTTTGTTATTTCCCAATAGTTTATAGAATGGTTATGTTCACTGGGCTTATTATATTTTCAAATTCCCCATGTTCTGTATCGTAGATATTATTCTTCTCACACTTGTGCATGCTCGCAGATATTTGCACATGATCCCTGCCTCTATCACATATGCATTTTTGATGTGATTGAATTCAAAGGGACGGGGTTTTATTGCACACATGGCCTAATAGCATTTATGTTCTGTTACATGGTTGTACAAATCAGTGCAAAATATGACCAGTATCTTTTAATGGAAAGCATCTGAGCTTTGTATATCTAGCCAGTCACTCCAAGGCAATGGTTGAACTTCTCATTTGTTGTGTTTATTACACCATCTGCACAGTAAAAATGTGACGTGTTCTCCCTAAAGAGCTCTAAGGGCTTGTTCACATCAAATGCAGAACAGATCTGCATGAGTTTTTGCACACGCAGTGCAGTGTGTTATACCTTGTTTTTTGCTGCGTTCTCGGACGTTTTTGGTAAAAACAAACATTTTTTCCAGTTTAAAATGGTCTTTCAGTGCTTTCCAGGGCGTTTGCATGCGCTTCTGATGCTTTTGCATGCGTTCCAGAGCAGGTAAAATAGGGCTTGCTGCAATTTTTTTACATTCTCTGGAACTGAACGCTGAGCCAAAAATACCATTGGAATACAATGGACACAGTTTTGATCCGGTCTGTAACTGCTCTGCTCCTGGAACGCGCTTGGTGTGAACAAGCCCTTAATATACAGCTCTTTCTTCCTCTTTCTTAGCAAGAAGCACTTCTGATTGGTCACGTGGTCAGGCAACCGTGCTGACCAATGAGTGCTCGCCATTTGTGAGCAAAATTTAAACTGAAGCTCCATACCTCAGTACAGTGCTTCAGTTTGGGAGGAAACTGCAGAAGCCTGAGCTTTGCAGCTGTGATGCAGTCACATTAACAGCTTGCAGCTATGTTGCCAATATATTCAGATTAAAAACGACACCACTACAAGCCCTTTCTCCATGACTCCGCCAGCAATGGGAGCTGGCCAAACTAAAGGGCTTCTCAAGCCTCCCTTCTAGTGTTCTCAAAGACGAAGTGCTGACCCACTTTGTTCTGCTTTCATTAGTTCACTGGCATAAAGTATAATTCGGAGTAGAATTTATTAAAAAAAATGTTTGTGTCCTTATAACCAAATCCCTCACTTGACTAGATGATGATTCCCCTGTATATGTTCACTTCACCTCATTGTCCACTATTGTATATGAAGCGCATCTTAACCTCGCTTTACTTTATTTCATATCACTTCATCCAGGGTCTTTTTGCTCACTAGCTTACCTGACCCCCTTTTTGTAGAGTACAGTGTGGATTTGTCCTATTTAAAACTTGGAATGTTTGACTAAACACAAGTGCCTAGTTTTATAGCCATTTGGAAACACTGTGTTGAAGCCAAAGAAAAGAGCAGTATTTGTGATGAGTGTAAGTAGACACTAGCAGCTGGCTCCTTCTGTCTGAATGTAATAAAGATGTTTGTCAGTTTTGAGGACTGCTGGGGAAGAGTAAAAGTTGCCTGTCAGGAACAGGGATGAAGGATAAAATGAAAATGCTCCACTTTAGATACACAAGAGCTTTGTAGATGAAAGCTGACATCACGTAGCACTGCCAAGGTGAAACAGAAATTTTACTCATTCAGGGATGTCAGAATGGAGTCTAGGTGAAGACCTGTCGGGCAGTGCTTGTGGCCTATGTGTATACAGCTTGGTTTTTGGTAGTTATTATCTAGCTATTACAAACATGGATGCAGTTTGTTTCAAGCACATGTGTGTTCTGCTTATTATTAAGTAAGCACTGGGCCTTAGATTTTCACGTAATGGGATGAAGCACTGATATTATACATCTCTTCAGGGAGTGAATTAAACTGTTCACACTTTCAGTCAATGGGGTTGATTTACCAAAGGAAATGAACTGGAGCACTGCATATTGATCATGATGTCTAAACCTATCGAGCCGATCATGCACTGAAGTTCAATGCAGACATCACAGGCCTAGTTTGCTGTACACATTACACAGCTACATAATGCATATTTTGCTCCTTCACGCCAACAATTGTTTTAATTGAAATACAAAACTAATTTGACTGCTAAGCAATGATATGCTAAGCATGTAAAAAAAGAAACCATATGTACCACTGTTACAGAAAAAGGGGAACATATGCATAGATATATATCATTAGACTCTCTCTATTCTGAGCATCAGCTTATGGAATCTTGTGTGTTAACCAGTGCTAAACATTTGCGCATGTACACAGTATTATGGAGATGCACGGCGCAATACCGCTCTGTATACTGTTCACTGTGGGGGGGTTTAACCAATTTTGTTTAACATTTTTTTTAAAAGCTTTTTTTAGTTATATGTAAGCTCAATCACTAAAATGTCATGTAAGGCTAAACACGTTCATTGAATTTCATAAGATACTTTCAATATTTTAAAATCTGCAGCTCTCATTCAAATAATTCCTGGTGATATTCAGGCCTAAAATGTGGAATATAACATGGGTGCAAAAATTGAAAAAAGGGCCTCAGTCATGAAGGGGTTAATGCCCTTGTTTAGGCACTTCCGGGTATAAGGGAACAATGCTCTCCCCATGTCTCCCAAATGTACTACTGCATTGGTTTCTACGGAGACTACAAGAGGCCATTTTAATTTGCATTATATATAGTAGGCACGGTCTAATGTTGTCACCATTGTGAAGCCTGCCCTGAGAAATGACATGCAACCATGGCTGAACTACTTATATGTAGACAGGAAGTTGCTGCAAAGATAGTACAGAAGATCAACAGAACTGAAATGCAACAAAGTATGACGAAAAGGTGAAAACAAATTTTTTTTTAAAATGACCAGGGTTCATATCTACTTTAATGGAAGCCATGCACATTTAAAATTACATTTATTTCTTGATTGTACATCAGGAAAATCAAGGGGTTACATTCTTTAACCGCTAGGTTATGCAGCTACCTTCAGTTGATTGGACACTGACAATTCAATCAAAGCTTCAGGGCAGTCTTGCATAAACTCATTCCCAGAATGCTTACATTTTCACTGGTGTCCTTAGGTGATGGACATCTCCTCCCAATAATACGCTCTTTTACACTATTTTTCAGAGTACAGTGACTGGAATCACCCTAAGATGTTGTTTTCTCCCCCTAAATGGTTTGCCCAGCAGTATCCTGTTGAGGACGGCTTCCTTAAGAAGTGTGCGGAACACTCTATCTCTTGTTTAAACAAGACCCTTACAGTCCCAGTAGAGAATGTACCTGTTTTCAAGGACTACATGGACAAGAGGTTAGAAACCCTCTTATTTGCCCTTGCAGGCGTGGCTATGCAACCTTTTGCAGTATGTCAAAGGTATGTCAGTATGTCAAAAGTTGTCAGTTCCTGTGAGCTGAACGGAAATCTCTTACAAAAGTTATCTTTCCAATAAGATGTCTTCTGCCAATCCACCATCCTGCTTGTAATAGAGATGAAGACAGGAGGACTGTAGTTTAAATCAGGAAAGACACCCAGGATGACAACACTGCTCTTCCATAGATACAGTTGAGGAGTGAGCGTAGCCACCTTAAGACAGGGATTGTGTTACTGGCAGGATCACCAGGTGCAAATGAAGAAGAAAATCCAAAAAAATGTTTTTGTAAGTGGCAGTTTATAACATTTTTGTTTTTGGCCATAGGACTTAGTAGGTAGAGCTTTTGGTATAGCAGACTTTGGTGTTGATGTATAAAAGGCTAATAGGTTGTTCACTTTGCAAGGGAATTTCCCCTTTTTCCCTTCGCTGAGGCAATGTGGTGAAGCCTGGTGAAAATTTACTTTGCAAGCATTATCCAGTCACATACAAGGAGAAAAACATAAACTGTGTTTGCTTTTTTTGCTTGTATATGGTTGGATGGTAGAAGTCAGTAGAGCTTCACCTCATTCACTATGTCAAGTGAACAAGTGCAAAGTGCACAGCCTATTTGCCTTTAGTAAATCAACCCCTTTGTGTTGCTGTCTACCAAAACACTCTTCTCCCTTACTCTTAGCAACTTACAGCATCTGTAAGAATGCTGCAGGCTGTGCCGCCCCTCTGTGCATGGCCGAGCGGCGGAGGATCGGTACATATCAGTGATATGTACCGATCCTCTGTGTGCAGAGCAAACACTGGAACGATCAGCTGATCACTCCACTCCAGTGTTTGTAATAACTGGGGACACATAGTACTATGTGTCCCCAGTTATGAATGAACAGGAAGTGCTTTACATCACTTCCTGTTCATTCATGAGTTTCTGGATGAGTAGTAGCACTCTGTACAGAGGCTGTTGCCCATTCAGAAACTGGTTGATAGTTAATATTTTCTGAATGAGTGGAAAGCCTCTCTACTTTCCATTAGTTTAGAACAGAGTCAGCAGGAAAAGATTGTGTCCTCAATATCTTTTTCTATTTTAAAAGGGAAATATCAGGGGGCTGTTAAGACCCCTAATATTTCCTGAAACCCTCCCACCAGTAAAAATAAAATAAATAATAAGTAAAAAACACATCCTGGAGACTTATGACATTCTGTTAGGGGGGGCACTTTATTTGTTCTTGTCATGGGCGCAAAAGGAGCTAGCTATGGCTCTGAAACAGATACAGCCGTTCCAATTTGAGTCCAGTGTGCATGTGTGGGAGTTGCATCATCATTGGGCAGCCTACGGCAGAAGAAGGAAGACGACGGGTGCAGAAGAAACAGAGGAGAAGATGGAAGGAACGGAGTAGTGATGGGGAGTGCCCAGTTATCATCGCGGAAAGGAGGGCAAACTGGGAGGTATGTTTGCCCTTATGTGCAAATATGCACACTATACTTGCACATTATGGCAGTCACTTACATTGGCCCCCTACTTTAGTTCCTCTTAAAAGAAAGCCTGCCTCAGTTTAAAGCAACAGGTTCACTTTTATCCTCCCTACCCTTACTAACTGTACTTACCTTTCCTTCGCTCTCCCGCCACTTCAGCTGCCAGCATCAAAGAGAAAACACATAATTTCAAGTTGTGAAGGAGCAAGTGACTCACTCCATGTGATAGCGCTGAGCCAATCACCAAGCGCTAGCGCTGCCACATGGTGAAAGTCCATAGCCCTGTGTACGTACCCATGGAAATTAGATATTTGACACATGATTGTGTTAATTTTGTCAGGACCAGAGGGCCACCACTGGCTCCCATGAGAGACACGTGTTAACTTTTTCCTCTGGTTCCTCTGAGGTAGGGCTGGCATGAATACTCTACTACTGTTAGGTGAAAAACTGGGCGGTGCATTTAGGAGTAACAAAAAACAATATTTTAAATGGGAAGATAGTAAAATAGCTTAACTAGACAAGATAAACAAATGGCAAATGTATAAAGTTGTGCTGGCATTACATTAGTGTGTCAGATAACTTGTTCTCTGTGTAATTAAGTCATAAATATAGTCTCTGCAGAGAATACAGGGATTTTCCCACCAGCTGTGGGTAATTCATTAGTAAAGTCTGGAATATTCTTAACCCATATGATGTATTTATTATGAAAATGCATTTTTGTGTAACATTTCCAGCTGCTGGGAAATTTTTAAATGCATCTACTTGCTTCATCTGCCTGTGCTCCATTTCCATATGCTCTGTGGGGAGACATAATCTCAGGATTACAGATTCAAAATTACCTACTGACTCTATTCATGCGGAGAAGAGTTAGGCGCATCTGATGCGTGCAAGGGATTACCAACTCTTTGCTCTGATTTCAGACTCTAGGGGTGTAAGACTTAAGATGCAGCCACGAAGCACTGAGAGTTATGCTTGAAAAAAGATGTGCTTGCTATTTGTATTACAGAATAGGATTCCAGCTCATTTGATGGAAAGGGACAACAGAGTGTGACATGTAAATGGAAAGGAATCAAATAAGAATAATATTTTTACATATATTTATTGTGTATTTAATCAGTTAAATGTAAATTATAGTATATATTAGGGTTTTACCGAAATTTCAGCCACCGAAACATTTTGACCAAAAACGGTACTTTGGGCAAAATGCGGAAACTACCAACGGGAGAAATATGTGTCCGGAAATTCAGTGCATCCCTAGCTTCTCTTCTCCCCGCACGGCACCGGTCTGTGTCACCTACAAAGCCCGCTGCTCTGCCCCGCTTGTGTTGGCAGAGGCAGCGTGGATTCGAGGGGACACAGACTGGTGCACAGCTGGGAGGAGAGAAGCTTTCAGGAGGACAAGCGGAGCGGTGCGGGGATGAGAAATCTCAGGATGCTGAGCGAAGCAGTGCGGATGGAGAGAGCTGCCAGCTGTCACAGGAGACCGTGCTCTCCTCCTAAACCGCCTTGCTTGGCCTCCCATGACAGGCGGAGTCAGGATAGAGAGTAGAGTACAAGCGATCAGCGATCAGGACTGATTGGAGGACATAGTATGCTTACTGTGTGCCCAGTTATGAATGAACAGGAATTGTTCTACATCACTTCCTGTTCATTCATGATTGTGGACATAGTAACTCATACTATTTCCACAGTTTATGAATTGACAGGAACACTCAGTATAGAAGCTTCCTGTTCATTTAAAACAGGGGCTGCAGAATAAGAGATTGAGGACTCTGTGTCTTCAATCTCTTTTTATATTTTAAAAGGGAAATATCAGGGGTCTGTTTACACTCTTGATATTTCCCCAGAGCCCCTGACAGTAAAGTAAAAAAAATAAAAAATAAACAGAAAATTAAAAAATAATGTAAAGTTTTTTAAAAAGGTTGGGGGGAAAAAAATAATTTTTGGTTTCGGCATGACAAATGTTTTTATTTTTTTGGTTTCAGTCTAAAAATTCAATTTGGGTGCATTCTTTATATATATAAAAAAATATATATATATACGTGTGTGTCTGTGTGCATATGTTTATGTAAAATATAATCAAATGCTGCTGAGCTATTTGGGCACCATAGCAGTCATGTGGATTATCTTGGCTTTACATGGCCATTGTTAGGTGTGGTTTGCTGAGTTGGAAGATGGCTGGCCTCCCAGATTAATAACTTTCTCGTCTAGCTGACCAAATGATTCTTACTTCCAAAAAGAGCACCCTGCACCACAATCTTTTTTGGGTAACACTTGACTTTGGATTCTGACTCAAGCCCCTTATTTCTTTTTGTTTGCTCTCGATAGAGTAGGGAAGAGTTAACATTTCTGTCAGGTTTTAGTTCGGTCTATTACCATGTTCGAGAGACTTTATTTGTTACTTTTTGTCCCTGTGGCAGAGTGGTTGTCCCCAAGACAGGAAAGCTTGAACAGCAATACAAACAATGTCAGAGGTTCTTACATTTCCCCACCCTACTAAACGCGTTTTTGTTTGGGCCCCCGTTGGAGAGATTTTCATCACATATTGTCCTGACAGGAAGTGAGGAAAAATCTCCCCACTAGGGATCCATAACTAATAGAGATGCTTAGGAGGCTGAAGGAAAATGAAAATGTTGAAATTTGCGTATATATTCCGCTGAAGATACATCCGGTATCTCTGGATCTACTGAACGGTTTAAATGTGGTTTTGACAGAAGGTGACCCCTGCTTATGCATTTTTCATCAGATGCTCGGCTTGAATTGCCAGGTTTTTGACCAGTTCACTTTAGACAATAGGCAACCCTATGTGAAAGATCCCCACTTTAAAGATGTGTTTACGGATTAAATGAATTAACCTTCACTGGTCAATTCATGTCGCCTACAATTAATGAATGTATCAAATCGCAGGTAAATAGGCCTTTTTCCCCCCAAAAAGAGCTAAAATTATATATATACACACACACAAATTCTACACCATCTAGATACATTAAGCATTCCTTATCAGCCGTTGTAATCACAGCAAAAAACATTCTAAAGATATTACTAGGCGTGTATACCAGGTAATTGTGCCTGAGCAATCATTCTGCACAGATATTGCATAGCGGTATGGAAAAACATTACACTGTCGTGTATCACATTTGGCACGCATCATTTACCATCATACAGAAAAGGTAGTAAATCAGTTCACTAGTAACATGATTGATTCTTGTCTCTACCCACGGCTATAAATACCTGCACTACCACTTATTAGTTTTTGTTAGCTATAGCTAGTGAAGTGTAGTTTTGCCTTCAAAGGTTAATACAGCAAAAAACATCACTGGTCCTGTACACATAGGACCTCCTATCAGCATATAACACAGAAACTATGAAAGGGGAATTTCCGCATATACCATGTTAATTTCAAACATACCCGATTGACCAGTTTGCCATCACATTCCTGATACATGTTCTCACTCCCCTGATGAAGGGTTTTTTTTTGTATGAGCCCCTGAAATGCTTTGGCTATTTCTATACTGTCCCCTCAACCCCACATTAAATAGAGATTATTATTATTATTATTATTATTATACAGGATTTATATAGCGCCAACAGTTTGCGCAGCGCTTTACAATATAGGGAAACATTACAATCACAATACAAATCAAGACAAGATGGTAAGAAGGGCCCTGCCCCTGAGGGCTTACAATCTAAAAGGGAGGGGGAAGTGATATATGACGAGGGTGTGTCTAGACTGTTAATAGGAGTGTGGTGCTTCAATTCACAACCCTGCAAATGACCAATTTGTTATATATGCTGCTCAACCAATTAGAGTGTAAGGGAATTAAGGGCAAATTACACTCCAAAGATTGTTTTTCTTATCTGCGGCCTCGCATTCATCCGCACCCATCAGTAATGGGTTTTTAGTTCTAAAACATTTGTTTGGAATTTAGTCGCAAACATAAAGTACAAAATCGAGAAAGATTTCCCACATAGGGGGCTTTGCACTTTAAAAAACAAAACAAAACCAATGATAGTAAGGCAGCTAGTAAACAAGCAACAGGTAACATAAATCATTCAGCATATGTATACGAATAAACAAACATGTTCATCAGTTGTTAAAGCAGAACTCCAGGAATTGTTTTATGAACCCGTGCGGTGGGCCTACCCCCACACTGCAAGGATTAACTGCTTGTTTGTGTCTAGGTAAAACAAAAAGATATACTCACCCAAAGCTCTGAGCCGGCTTCTTCTAAGACCAGTCCCTGGAATGTCTCTTCCCCTCTTCATTCTGCAGCGGCCTAAAGTCCAGCAAATCACAATACCACTGTGCATAGACGTGAGGACGCAGAGGAACATGCCAATGTGTTGTGGAGGAGGGGACAGGCTGGAAGGAGTGCCAGGACAGCTGGCCAGCTCGGGGCTTTGGGTGAGTATATCTTTGTTATTTTAACACCTAAAGTAATTAACCCTTCCAGCGCGTGGGTAGCACCACTGCAGGGGTTAATAAAAAAAATTCCTGCAGTTCCGCTTTCAAGCTACACACATGCAGACTATCAGCAGCAATTCATTGCTGGTTTGTGAGTATCACAATCACTTCTGTTATTACATGAAGCCACAATGCGCATCTTAAACTACCCACTAATCATCATGCAAGAGATAAAGTAAACGTTGGGAGAATTGCTCAGTTATGTAACAGCATGAAAACCTGAATTATTGGGTATATCTTTTAATTACCAGGATGTTCAAAATGAGTTCTGCAAAGCATAGAGGTTAAATTGGAAATGCCCTTGTCAGTCTTGTCATTTCATATTTTGTGTTGGCCATGCTTATAACTGATTTATCTTACAGCCCGTAAAAGCTGTACTGCTGACACATACTAGCGAAATTAATACCATTACGCTGGAATAAACTTTATACTGACTATCTTTTGCAGTTGTGGCTTCTAAATGAAAGTATTACATGTAAATTATTGTAACAAACATGTTTTTATTTTGTATTCATAATAAGTCAGTGATCATATATTTGAGTTGCCTTATTTGCCTATTCATATACAATAATATTTTGCAATGTTTCACACTCCATCATTGAAAATATTCTCCAAAATAAAACACAAAAGTTTCCTTGTTAGCTCTCTGGGATCATTCCAAATGCAAACACCCACAATTAAGCTGATAAGCACATAAAGCAATACACCTTAACAGTAGACCACCACCGATAGAGCATCATGTTGTACACTCTGTATTTCCAAATAAAGCCTATGCATTAAACAAAACCCATGCCACCACTATACGACAGTAGGAGGTACAGAACTTGTCCAGAAACAGAAATAAATAGTAAATGTCATCTTACCTGCACAAGCAGCAGCGAAGGAGATTTTGCTAGCAGCATCCTATTCTTAAGAATTCAAAAATGTTTTCTAACAGAGCAGACCCAGAAAGTCAAATGAGCTATGTCACAGTGGTTATTGCCACTAAAAAAATGCAACCAAATGTGCCATTAAGACTCAGCCCAATGCTACTGAAAGTATTTCTCACCCATTAAAGGACTTATGTTCCCTGTTTCAAACTACAGGGAGATATAGAGCACAAGAACCTTGCAAATGAGCATGTGAGCAAGGAATGCAGAGCTGTGTAAGTAGATGGGTCTCCAGATATAAAGAAGGTTGGTTGAAGAACAGTTGGACAAGGCAGACAAGACAAGTGAATGTAGTAAGGTCAGCTTGGGAAGGATCAGGTGCCTCTCTTTTCTGCATCTTGGTCTTCTACATTCTTCTTGTGATTAGCGTTTCCTCTTACTCTGTATCTTGTCCTCTCCAATTCCCAGTTTATGTTTACATGTGATCTTTTTCTCTTCTTATTTGGTCCTTTTACCCTCTATCTCCCATTCTGTGTTGATCTTGTACTGCTCTCCAGGTTCGTTTTACTATTCTGTAATCTTCAGCTGTGCTGCTACATTTGGCAATACCTTCCTACATCGGGTCTTCTTTCCATTCTGTCGTGTACCTCTGCCTCTTCTTCCCCTGCCTCTCTCTGCACTCTTTCTCTCCCTCCTCCTCTTTGCCTGCCTCTCCCTCCCTCTGCTCCTTCTTTCCCAAGGTATGATCCCACCGTTCTCTCTTCCAGCCACCTCTTTCCACTGATCAGTGTTTGAAGAATTCTTATTCTGTAGAAGAATAAAACATAGGAAAATAAAAAGATTCTAAAACTTCTGTTTTTGCATCCCTCAGATATTAGTGAATGATTGAACTCTATCATGATGGAGGTTTAGGCTGCATTAACACTAGCATTCCTTTAAGGTTATTTAAATGCAGGAGAAATTATAAACAAACTTTATGCTACCCAGATCAAGTTCTCCTGCGATTAGATGTACTTGGTGTAATGAAGTGTACAGCGCTAAATGCCCTTCAGGAAATTAGATAACGGTAGGGATCATATAGTGTCACCTCCGTGTCAAGCAATCGTGAAACAGTGTATATATAATAAATATTTGTGTAAAAACTTATAGTACGTTATAAAATGTGTCAGCAGGTGTCATAAAAGGCGTGTCATACATGAACCTTATTAAATAAATAAACAAAAATCTTCAAAGAACATGTGTCATATATGTGAAAAAAATATTATTGTGAAAACAATATTAAATAAATAAATAAACATGTGTCATATATATGAAAAATAAATATATCACAATATAAAACAGTCTGTGTTGTTTTCTTTTGAAAATAAGTAGAAGTATGCACTTATAATATAAAAAATGCACCCAAAGTTCTTAAAGCTCTCCGATCTTCAAAACAAAAAAAGCCCAGAAGAATGAGAATCAAAATCAAAATCAAAAGAAATGTCCAATATTATGAAGTGTCCAACGAAAAAACGATAGAAAAAAAAAAGCAGCCAGGTCCCCTATAGGGAATGCACTCAACCGGTTCCCTGATGGTCGAAAGCCTTTATTCTTATCCAATGGAGGCCGAAGATGTATGTCCTCTTCTCCCGTTTGGTGAAAGCCTCAGGCTACAGAGCCCGCTTGCTTCTCCGAGGTGAAGGGATTACAATCTTTGTTGTTAGGTCTCCTCTATTGGGTATCCATCCGGACAAAGAACACAAGAAATGCGCTCATAGCGTAGTAAGTTCAACTTTAATGGGTCCAAAATAATAAATACAGACAAACAAGCGCTCTATAAAAATTCCATAAAAATCAATGTGGAAAGCCGGCTAGTCACTCAATCTGAGTGCAAAAAGGACTGGAACAATGACGTAAAGGTAGGCCCGCCCCCGACGCGTTTCGTCACATGGACGTTCTCAAGGGATGACAGGTCTCCTTTTTTATATTATAAGTGCATACTTCTACTTATTTTCGAAAGAAAACAACACAGACTGTTTTATATTGTGATATTTTTATTTTTCACATATATGACACATGTTTATTTATTTATTTAATATTTTTTTCACAATAATATTTTTTTCACATATATGACACATGTTCTTTGAAGATTTTTGTTTATTTATTTAATAAGGTTCATGTATGACACGCCTTTTATGACACCTGCTGACACATTTTATAACGTACTATAAGTTTTTACACAAATATTTATTATATATACACTGTTTCACGATTGCTTGACACGGAGGTGACACCATATGATCCCTACCGTTATCTAATTTCCTGAAGGGCATTTAGCGCTGTACACTTCATTACACCATTATTCTGTAGGCTTTTAGTCTGAGTTCAGCAGCTTTTTTCCTTTTTGGTTTTAGAAATTTTAGCTCCGGGGTCATATTAAGATCTATTTTAAATTTTAATCCATCTTAATTTAGTTTTACTATTTCCGTTAGCGCAAGTTAGTTTGGTTCACTGATTAGATGTACTTGCCTTTATGTGGTTCCGGCTGTTTTACATTCGATTACATGAACTTAGCAGCGCTTAGGCCCTGTTCACACCAGGGCATATTCTGAATGTGCATCAAGCATGCACGCTTCAACGCACTTTCACAAAACGTGAAACCCAAATACGGCCAAGCAAATGCATTTTCTCCCTGAGAACATGTGGGAAAAACGGGGAACGTTGCGTCATGTACTTCTCTTCTGCGGTTGGCACATTTTTCCAGGGACCCAATAGAGACATACGCCAAATGTGGGAAACGCAAACGTGCGGGAACATGCGCTCCTGCGATGCACGTCCCTGCTATAGCCCAGGGTGAACGGGCCTTAGAGTTTCAAGAACTGGATGCAGAGAATTCTGTAAACACAGCTCCACTGAATGCACCTGAACACAGGTAAAGGCGCAGCTTTTTCAACAGGTAACAGTTTGGTTGATGCCATTAAAAATTATTCTCTGCATTTAGAAATGTCCTATAAGTGATTTGTCCATGCCAGTGAATGAGGCCTTAGTACCTTTTTTTCCCTATGACAACATTACATGAAGTTCCGCCCCTTTTGTGTGGAAATAATGTTATCTATAGTACAATTCATACATTATCAGATTACTCAATAAAGTCAGTTTTGTATAATTTTGCGTATCTTAAGATATATCCATGTTTTTTTTTTCTATTGACTTTTTTGTCTTAGGAGCTTGGTCTACCCAAAATGATGTATCAGTTTAGTGTACATGTTAAAAAAACTGGATTCGCAACCTGGATTCGTTTATCCCTTGAATACTCGCTAATTAGCGAGTGTTCCTTCTGATTGATGCAGGGTGGTCTCACTCCTTGTCTTATATTATCCATGATATAGATTAAACATTTAAGGGAGAGTGAGACCCCTGAAGGCCGTGGGTAACTATGTTTACCAGCATTTACCATTACATCAAATATTGATTTTTGACAGACTGACCCTTTAAAATTCTTATTGGGTGAACTTAATAAAAAAAGGAGTATTGTGAAAATGTGAAGCTTAAATTAGATGTGTGTATGGATCATCACTGGATTGATGTTCAGTAAAATCCAAGATCATTGATTTTGTATTTGTAGTATATATTATGGGATTTGCCATTGTTTGATTCAGTCAAAGTTTGCCTGAGTTCGCGCAAGCCTGCTCAAAACTGTGACTGCCACCGCTTCTTCCCCACCTAATCAATTGCGGAGAGGGACATTGCCCGCCCCACGGAGAACTGGTTTCACAGAACACCAAGCCCAGACTCATCTCTAATAATAGGTTTACCAGATTCCACCAAGTTGGTCCATACCTTGTCATCGACATTGATATTTAATTGTAAGCACCTCCAGAGGCACATATTGAGGTAAATAGTGCATTAGTGAAGTGTTGCAGAATATGCGAGTGCTATAATATATATATATATATATATAGATATA
>NW_017306748.1:82657-83759 GCF_000935625.1 Nanorana parkeri
GACATTTTAGAAAAAGTGATAATAAATATATATATATATAGATATATATAGATATATCTATATATATCTATATATATATATATTTATTATCACTGTTTCTACAATGTCATTGTGCACCAAGAGCAACGTAATGCGTCTTTCCTAATTTCATTTTGAGAGTCCTGCAGTATGTCCCTTTGGGGAAGGAAAAACCACTATGGATTCTAGAACAAGGTTTTTTGTATCTCCTCTGTCCTTGACATCCCATTGACACCGAGTCAAAAGGTCTTGCGAGAATGCTTACATTCACTGGTTAGTGTGATTCCAGTTTTAGATTCCACAGATCAATAGTTTATTTTTTCTGATTCTTTTGCCTGACCACCTGTCTTTTCCTGTCCGGTTACTTCTGCTGATGGACTGTACAGTTTGTCACTGTCCATCTGCCTGTCCATCCTCATTTTATTTATGGTGTGACTGTATCTGGAGCATTACAAAAGTAGAGAGAGAAAGAAAATGTTTGGTGTAGTCATTTCCCTATTTTATCCACAGTACTATTGGAGAAAATAAGGTTCTTTCCTATCTACAACCAGGAATCATTGAGTAAATGCATGCATTCTTCAACATGCTTTAAGTTACAAACCTTGTAGTTAAATTCTGTCATACATTTTGGGTATCTTAGTATTGGATTCTTTATAGAATTCACAAAAATTAAGTCGCATCCTCTTTACTGTCATTGTCAGTACATTTTGCATATTGCAGGTGCCAAGCTGCCAAGCATGTTTCATAGCTGCCTATTTTAAATCAAGCATTAAAAAATAGCCTTGAACAGGGTAATTGCGATGTGGAATATGCCCATTGCCACCCCTTTCTTCCCTCTAGTATGTTAATATTAGTAGTTAGTATGTTAATGTCTCACCCTCTTGATGGCAGTAATGTCCTGTTTTGTTCGGGGTGAGTTCACCCCCAGCTCATCTGCAGGCTGCCGAGTCCTTCGTAGCCCCTGGCGTCCCTTCTAGAGATTACACAGACAAACGTCCCCGCACTGCAGAGGGAGAGCAGTTGTGTGACAGTCAGCAAAGGCAGGGACATCAGCTGTTTGCTCTCCTAATCTAGAGGGGGGGGG
>NW_017306748.1:88410-91466 GCF_000935625.1 Nanorana parkeri
TATGCGTCTTTCCTAATTTCATTTTGAGAGTCCTGCAGTATGTCCCTTTGGGGAAGGAAAAACCACTATGGATTCTAGAACAAGGTTTTTTGTATCTCCTCTGTCCTTGACATCCCATTGACACCGAGTCAAAAGGTCTTGCGAGAATGCTTACATTCACTGGTTAGTGTGATTCCAGTTTTAGATTCCACAGATCAATAGTTTATTTTTTCTGATTCTTTTGCCTGACCACCTGTCTTTTCCTGTCCGGTTACTTCTGCTGATGGACTGTACAGTTTGTCACTGTCCATCTGCCTGTCCATCCTCATTTTATTTATGGTGTGACTGTATCTGGAGCATTACAAAAGTAGAGAGAGAAAGAAAATGTTTGGTGTAGTCATTTCCCTATTTTATCCACAGTACTATTGGAGAAAATAAGGTTCTTTCCTATCTACAACCAGGAATCATTGAGTAAATGCATGCATTCTTCAACATGCTTTAAGTTACAAACCTTGTAGTTAAATTCTGTCATACATTTTGGGTATCTTAGTATTGGATTCTTTATAGAATTCACAAAAATTAAGTCGCATCCTCTTTACTGTCATTGTCAGTACATTTTGCATATTGCAGGTGCCAAGCTGCCAAGCATGTTTCATAGCTGCCTATTTTAAATCAAGCATTAAAAAATAGCCTTGAACAGGGTAATTGCGATGTGGAATATGCCCATTGCCACCCCTTTCTTCCCTCTAGTATGTTAATATTAGTAGTTAGTATGTTAATGTCTCACCCTCTTGATGGCAGTAATGTCCTGTTTTGTTCGGGGTGAGTTCACCCCCAGCTCATCTGCAGGCTGCCGAGTCCTTCGTAGCCCCTGGCGTCCCTTCTAGAGATTACACAGACAAACGTCCCCGCACTGCAGAGGGAGAGCAGTTGTGTATTCCGCGTTTGTGCTCCTTAACTAGAGGGGGGGGGGGGGGATCTCTCATATGGGGGAATCCCTTCACCTCCTCCTAACTGTGCAGAACAGTCCCTCTCTTCCCCCTATTTCTCCCTCACATCTTTTTGCTGGATACAGTCCAAATCTCCCCTCCCTTTAACTGCTCTTCTGCATGTTCAGATTCCCTTTGCTGTATCAGTGCACCTTCTTTTCTTCTCTTCTTATCTCTCCCCCTCCTTACCTAATATCACTGTTTCTCTGCATCCATCCCCTCCTTCCTCTCTTTCTCCCACACACTTTGTACTAAATGTACAGTATATTGTTTTTACACAGCTTCATTCTTCGTATCTCAGCCTGGTATTTGAATTTTTAGAAACCTGCAGGAAAACTTGTCTGTGAAGTGTTGCTCATATTAAATTGACTGTAAGATCGTCCTTTATCTTTCTTTGAAACCAATTTTTTATGGTGTCACTTTGTCTTACGTGACATCCACCCAAGCAGGGGTTTGAGCTTTTGCTTCTCTGTGTAGATATGCTTCCTTAGTATGTCATACTTGAACAGGTCTGACCCTGGAAGAATTAGCTTACCTTGTGTAATACAGAAGGGGCTTTGCCTCCATTGTACAAGCTGTGTTGTCAGTCAGTATGATAAAGTGTAGGAGATGGACCCGAACGCAGAATTCTGGAGGAAGTGAACTTTTGGATTGAGATATACTGTAGCTGCTATGTCATAGCAATGAAATAAATAAAAACCTTAAAGCATTAAAGTTAGTGAGTTTTTCTAAAAATACATAATAAGTCCCAAATCCCAGTAATCTCTAATATGCAAATTTGACTCTTCCTGGCAGTTTTGCAAGCTGGCCCATCTCCAGCAGCATCTTTCTATTTGGTATTCAGGGCATCCAGAGGACTCCAGAAGACATGTAAAGGTATCTAAGGCACCACTTGGATGACTGCTTAGTAGCATTAAAGATTATTTAGCACCATTATGTTACTGAGCAGTTTACTTTAACACTTTCCCCTTGCCTTGTATTGTTCCTTTTAGTCTATGCAAAATGTATACTCTCTGTATCTTTTTTTTTACATCTTAGCAGTGTCTCATGAGGTCACTTGTAAATGTCTTGCCCCATGTCCTCTTACATTTGCTGCTTTCATCACCTTTATGCAGTATGTGCTGTCATTAACTACCATCCTGGCTTCTCAGCACATTACTTTGCAATTTCTTCAATCGTTTCTTCTTGACATCTCAAGTTATATTGAATCTTGTCCCATTGTGGCAGCATTTTTTCCATTTATAATAACGATCAAAGATGATTACCCTTCAACAATGAAAACCTTGTATGCATTTGCTTCATGCTGCATCTTCCATGATTGCATGTGGTTGCAGTGTTGGTGCATGTTGAAGCTGCCTTGGTCCTCCAGCTTTTGGTGGTGAACAAGAGAGTCAACAATGGACTTTGATAGGAGAGCTTAGTCTTGAAAGAGAGAACAGAATAACATCTTAAATATAAATTCTGTGAGTATGTGCAAATAAATAAATATTAAGTAATCTTTTTTTTTATTCTGTTTCAATCGGAAAGATGTCTAGCTGACAAGCTGGTAGCTTCGCCAAGGTAAATCACCTTCAGGTTAGAATGGTAGTCCCCACTGGGTTTTTAAAGGCAACACTACTCAAAATGGATTTCTCCATCATGGGCTAGTAAATAATTATTGAATCCTTTTTACTGCTTTCTAAAACCATGGGAGGGAGATCTCTCTTTGTCCTTAGTGTGGCTGTTATAAGCAATACTCAGCTTTACCATTTCCATTGCCCTCACAATTTCTTAGTATATTCCTTGTCAACAACTGTGGTGTTTTTGAAATAAAGGACTTTCGAGCATGGTGTGGTGTGTTTATTTACTGTTTTATGTTATTTGGTGAAAGGGGGCACCCAGATTCAGAAAAGCTCCCCTGCCCGCAGACCCCCACAACCACCGGGCCAGGGTTGTGGGGAAGAAACCTTTGTCAACATAATCAACATGGGGACAAGGTGCTTTTCCAGGGGCTGCATGATCAATCCCCCCTTTCCTGCTCTGCCAGGCTGCTGCTCGGATCAAGGATCTGGTAAGGGATTTGGGGGGGGGGGGGGGGGGGCCCCCTCT
>NW_017306748.1:91605-105048 GCF_000935625.1 Nanorana parkeri
CCGGAACGAGGGGGGGTGGGGGTTGGGGGGGGGGGGGGGGGGGGAGACCCATACATTTTAGTTTTTTAGCATGGGGTCCACCATAAAATTCCTACCAGATCCCACGCTGTTTTTTTATTAATAATCTCACGTTCAACAACGTTAGTTCATTTTTAATGACATTCAGACAAAATTTGAACGCATCCAAACTTTTGTTATCGTAAATTCTGATATGTTTAAGTTTGTTTCGAATTTGACGCATCCGAATGTCCGAAAATGCAGATTTCCATCTGAATGTTAGTTCGGATGAGAACGAATACACATGTCTACTAATCACTTCTTCCCTATGGGTTTGCAAATTTTCTTATGGGTTGAGTACGCTTTTACCCACCCTTTTAGGATCCATCTTATCATTAAGCATCGTGCTTGCTCATACTCTGGGGCCTAATTTTGAAAAGAAAGATATAGCTAACTCTTTTTACGGTTCCAAGTTAGTGCCACAGTGTCTCTCTCAGTGGCCTACTGCCTATGATGCTTAGAAAGGTGAGCCCCATCGACTCCCTTCTTGTAAAATGTCCATATTTTCAATGCCAACGACCACTTAACCAGTTCCTCTAGGTTGAGGTCATGAGCCTTATACAGTATGTTCCACACATTTTAGGGCATGCTTGTGTGCATATGAAGCTATCTTGTAAAATGCTTCCCATCTACCACTAGACATTGAATCCGCTATGGAGTTAATAACACCCTGGACATGCTTGGCTTTAACTTATTTGTCTGCATGTACTTTAGCACGAAATGCCTGAGCAGCTTCACAACTGCTCTGACTTGACAAATTGTTTGCATGACATTCATGTTATCTGTCCAGAATTAGACCTCCCTATCCCTAAGCTCCTCTCTCCGTAGCTCGACTGCTGCTATAATTAGGAAAATGTCAGGCAAAGTTAATCTTTTTGCCAATTCCACCTTCTCATCTATTGGACCACACCTTCACTCACCTTTTACCTCAAAGAAGGTCCCAAACCCAACGCTCACTGCTGCAACTGTGAATAGTTTCAGCTTTTTCAAGCTGACCTCCTTGCTCTACATCACTGTTCCATTGAAATTCTTTCAAAATTCCTCCTAGGTCCTCCTTAATTTGCCTAGTCACTATTATTGTGATACCTTCCTAGACTGACTGACTGCCCTAACTTTGTTTAGCAAGTCCAGTACCTTCTCCTTTGGTAACCTGCAAACAACTTCCTTTGAGTCAATTTAATTTTTAACCATTTCCCATCTTAAGCCTAAAGGCCCTGTAATAATCTGACCACCCTTTCCCCCATAATATGATTCTGCATCAATTATTAAATCCAAATATCTTGTCATGTTCACGTATTCCTCTGGTTTCCTTTTGACAGTCAAAATAAAAAAAACACAACAAAAGCCTTTATTCACTCCTTAATTCATTTACAGCCCTTTTCCATACCTGCTTCCTGCTGTTTGGCTTGTATTGCTTACCTTGTTAGACTAAACATTTCTCATACCGTCGCTCCTTTTTTGATTTATACTTGCACTCCTTTTTTGATTTAACCACCTTCCTGGTAAAGTGAGAATGTGTTAATGATAAGGATACTGCATAAGTGCCCCAGCCCTGACTGCTTTCACCTTCCTGACCAGCTTGTTGACCTCTTTGTCCTACTCCTTACATTACCTACTAGCCCTTTTCTTCATCTTAAATTTGAAGAATTTTTGATTTGCCCAAATACACTCCACCCTCAGGAGCAACTTCAACAATTCGGGTATATCTCATTCAGAGTCGACCTTATTTAGATAGACCACGCTGTCCTCCTTGTCCACCTGATTGTGGGCTGAACCACTATCCAGCACTCACGATGACCCTCCTTTCTTTCGCTGCTCCGCTTTGTTTTATGCAAGATAAAACTAAGGGGCTGGCCAATTCTTGACCAATTATTTGACATGCCTGCGCCACCTCTGCTAGATTAACTGACCCTTCCTCCCATCTGCTTGGCAGCCCCTTGTGTTTGGCCCCAACAGGTGCAAAATGAGTTTTACCAAGTGTTCATGTCACCCTGACTGGCTAGAGCACCATCATGCACCAAAGGGAACCGGTTCTGAAGGTTCACAAATATCCTGATTATTTGCAACCCTTGTGCTACCTGAATATGCTTGTTATAACTAATAGAGGGTGTAGGCCATGATACCCCCTTCCCATCCCCAAACTGCCATGTGCCCCATGTCATTCTGTCTCCATCATGTGGACTACCCAAACCCAACATTCCCTGTTGTGGTTGAAAAAACAAAGGGAATCCTGCCCACTTGGCCTGGCTCCAACTCAGACCACTCCCCCCGTGGCCCCTTAGCTGCATCCCATTGTGGTGGAAGTGTGCACCTCTGCATGCCAACCCTCGAATCAAACACGCCCCCTGTGTTGGAAAGGTGCCTAGCCTGATAAGTGGAGAGGATCAACCCTATGTGCTGGTGAGTCCCGTGTGCCTGCACCTAAATTGTGGACAGTGTAGGGTGAATGAGAAGTAAGCTGTGCCTTGTAATTTCTTTCTTTTTCTTCTCTGCAACTGCTCTTCAAACTCTCTTGGCTGGAGGCTCATCCGCCTGCTGAGGAATTGTTGCTCTCTTGCTCTGATCCACCACATTGGCTGTATTTCTCCTCTGCGTCGACAGGTCCATCACAATCTAATCTGCATTCTTTTACATGCACGTCAACCCATGCCTGCTGTTTCAACTTCAGACCCTATTGGTACCTATTGGTTAAGGGGTAGCAGGCTTCATAGCATTTTTTGACCCCTTGCTCTTGTAAAATAATGCCATCTCCAGGACTGAAAATCACAGGTTGTTGCTCATGAGAACATCTCAATACACTCTGTGCCACAGGCTCAACTTCTCTAGGAGTGTAGTGTTTTCCAGATACAATGAGGGGAATTTATCAAAACTGGAGCAGCCAGAATCTGGAGCATCTGTCCATCACAACCAATCAGCTTCTCTGTTTCATTTTCAAAGCATAACTGAGTAAACTCAAGAAAGAAGTCGATTGGTTACTATGGACAACTGCTCCTGCTTCTGGCTGCTCTAGGTTTAATAAATCCCGCCCAATGTATCTTCTCTAATCCTTGCGTGCTGCCATCAATTAAAGCCTCTTTCTCCATGTTGAGTGAATGAAAGTATCTGCGGCCATTCCTTTGCCTATTGTGCGACCCACCGGCAGCATTTAGCGGCTATCTTTTTACACTAGCCCCCTCTTTCCCGCTCACACTCTGCCTGGGGGCCTCTGGTTCCTCCCCTTCCTTACTTGCTGCCTATCTAGCCCCACCAACTTGAGGGTCCATGAGGTTCAATCCTCTACCCACAGGAATGGGGAGCCCTGGCATTGGGACCCCCCACCTTACCCTGCTTCTTGCTGATTCAGGCATTTAGTGCCCACTTGTTTGACTGCAGATGTTTCTGCATTGAAGGATGTGATTGAAGAATGTAGACCAATGGCTGAAAAAAGTCTGAATTCACATATGCAGGTGCACGCTAATTTGCCTGATTTGCAAATTGATTCACCGATCAGTAATTGCTTCCTGGAGTTAGAAGATACAGGTTTGCAGTATTGGGATTCTGTGATGACACATGTGAGTTGTTACTATATACTAGACTACTTCTATTATTATCACCGCTTCCACTATTATTACTATTATTCCTGAAGAGGCAAGTTTATTAGCTAAAGTGCTAACTGAACACTGAAATCTAAACTCCAGAGAGTTTAGAGAGAGTTTTATATCTCCAGGGACATATAAAAGATGCAAATTAATACAGCTCTGTATTCTCTGTCTATCATTAAATGTATTTTTGAAATGCAGGCAATATAAGTATCTGCATTTACTTTGATAGCAGCCTCTTGCAATCCTACGTACAACAAAGTTCATACTGCGAGAGGGAGAAGCAATTCAGGGAAACAGTCAAGTGTGCTGCAGGGCTCATGTGCGAAGTTGAATACTGACAGGAGGGGAGAGCACAGTAACAGAGAAATTAATGAATCACTGTGCTGCTTTTCCTTCACACTCTAGTCAAAGGGTGGGGGAGGTACAAGATCTGTAGTTGTTATTTGCCTGCAGCAGAGAAAAATCAGATCTTCAGCCCTGCCAGACATGGCTGTGCTGTGTGGTAGTGCTGTGTGGTAGAGCTGTGTAAGTTTCAGGACTGGTTGGACACAAATACAAATCCTTTGTCAGGTAAAACCCTTATAAGTATTTATTTGTGTATTTAGCTGTTTTCCTATGTCTAGGAAATTCCAGATCAGGGATATGACAGTTTGATAAGGTCAAATACACTTTTATCTCCTTAGTGCAAAGATCTCCATCTTCAAATTACAACATGTGCAGTGACTGCTCTGCACTCACCCAGAGTTAATGATTTGCCCGTGCTGAGGGCCCGCTCACACTATAGCGTTGCGCTAAATGCGTGGTACCATGCGTTTAGTTTACACTATCACACAGCCCACCTAGAGCGCGTTACTATGCGCTAGGTGCATTGCATTGCTATTCGTTTTAATGGCACCCCACTGGACCTCCCGGCGACCCTGTGTTGCAGCGCGACGCACAGTATCGCAATTATCACGCAGCACAGCTCAATATGCAGCATATGGGCTGTAGGATATATGACTATTTGGTAGCACAATTTTACAACAAAACCAGCTGACTGCAAGATATGTAAGTTTTAGGCCCACACTTTTTTTAAATACCATTATTAGTGCAATGTGTCCAATAGCATTAAGTATTTAAACATGTTGTGTGACATTTTTAGCTAATTTTTCCAATCTTGTCTCACTAGGTTATTGAGTTGGCCTTATCACCTCATCATCTGATTATTTTTATTACTCTGAATCAGCAGGTTTTTTTTTAATAGTACAATTATTGACCTTAGGTGGATGTATGTAGAATGCTGTAACAAAGAGTCCAATAATTAGTAACATTTACATAACTGTCAACCCCAATACTTTGCTGAGCTTGTTTTGGTAATAGTAGGACAATATTTTTATGGGAAAGTGACATTTCATAAAATGCATGGAGTACATTTGCCAAATAGGCACAACAATCTCATGCAATACATTTTCTTTCATTTTGACTCTGTAATTGTAATCTTGTAGCTTCTATATGTCTATATCAGGTATTTGTTGTTATTCCATAAAGCACTGCAGAAATGTGGGAAGCCTCATATTATTATACAGGATTTATATAGCACCAACAGTTTGCACAGCACTTTACAATATAAGGAAGACATTACAATCACAATACAATTCAAGACAAGATGGTAAGGAGGGCCCTGCCCCTGAGGGCTTACAATCTAAAAGGGAGGGGGACGTGATACATGAGGAGTGTGGGGACCTCAGGGATACACATGCGTCAACGACACAGTCCGATAAAAATAAACAACTTTTATTTCTTCCACAGGCAACAAAACAAATAGCTTCCTTCAGCAAAGTGGCAAAGTAACAGGCTTTCTTCAGCAAAACAGAAAGCAAAAAGTCTTTCCACAAGATTGCACTGCGTAGTGCGTTTTGGTGGTCTCACCTAGACACAGTCCACTGGCTTCTGAGCAGCCACACACACAGAACACTCTGTCTGTCTCTGAGATCCCCACTCCTCTGCGTTACCTTTTTAACAGGAAGGGCTGTAGGGGAAGTACCTGCCCTCCCAAGTTAACCCCTTCTTTGCTCTCAGCCATGCTGACTCTACACAGAAGGTATATGAAACCACCATTGTTTTACTGCTGAACTACATACTTGTGATATGCCTCACAGTAACCCTTAAATGTTTGTTATTGTTTGGGCAATTACTGGCACATAAATTGGTCAAATTGATACCAAACATTAGGCCATGTATGGCTAAACTTAGTTCTTTGCTAATGGAACTGTAGCTTATGTCCTGCATGGACCCTGTGTACTTAGTTGAATAGGGTTGTCTTTGCTAACATTCTGGTCAATATGGGCTTGCAAACATTACATGCTATGTGTACTTTTTTTTTATAGCCTAGCTGTTTTGTCTGCAGTGCGCTTGTGTTTGCTCGCTGCAGTTGATTTTTATGTGGAGCATCTTGTGTTTGTGGGCATAAGATTATTTAAGAGCATAAAAGTGTTTGCACTGCGGAAGGTGTTTGTATACAAAATAGCGTGTGTGTTTTGCCATTTTTCCTGTCCGCACACATACATCACCTGCGCTTGCCAGGCTCAGGATGCCAGTCTAGACAGTCTCTGCCAGGCTCTGCTGTCTGCGCAATGTTATGTGTCAAGCAGATAAGGGAACTAGAGGAATGGAAAGAGTGAGACAGGAAAAATGCATTTAGGAGTAGAGAATGCAGAGTCGCTACAATAGGGACAGCTGCTGTTTCTATTTTCTCACTACTGTTGCAATGTTCCTGTCTTGTACCATGTGATGAAGTAAACAGAATCTCTGGGGATGGGGAGAAATGATAATTGAGGTCTTATTTGTAATCTTCTATATTATATTTACTGGACGCAATTACCTAAGTTAAAGGGGACCCTGGCAGGTTCTCGCATCTAAAATACTACTCACTTCCAAAAATATTTATTTTTCATTTATTAAAGCGGACCATATCTTTAAAATAACAACAGACATTTAGAAATGTTTAGTAATGACAATCTACAAACGCATACTTCTAGTTAACTGCCGGCTTTGTATTCTTTTGTTATTGCATACCTTGTTTTTTCCCCAGTCTTCCGACAGTGGCAATTTTTGCTAAGGGCAGACTACTTTTACTTCCTGGAGCTCTGGCACATGTGACTAGGACATGTGACCATGCACATCATATCAGGGGAGGAAAATGCCTTTCCCTGAGATCTCATGAGATTACAGATGAGATTTCCCAGCAATGCTCTGCTGATGTACCTTCCCAAGATGCAACACTTTGGCACATTACATCATTTGTGCCAGAAGTGGACCAGGAAGTAGATTAACTCTATTTGAAAGTGAATGAAAAACATGTTTGCTTAACTAATGAATGTAAGATGATTTTAAATCAGCATGCATTTCTGATTTCTGGCAGATGTGACTACGGCATGTGAGCATGCACATCGTTTCAGGGGAGGAAAATACCTTTCCCTGAGTTCTCGTGAGATTACAGATGAGATTTTCCAGCAATGCACGCTGGGATTGCCTTGTCATCAGCAGAGCATTGCTGGAAAATCTCATCTGTAATCTCACGAGAATTTAGGGAAAGGCATTTTCCTCCCCTGAAACGATGTGCATGGTCACATGTCCTAGTCACATGCTGATTTAAAATCATCTTACATTCATTAGTTAAGCAAACATGTTTTTCATTTACTGAAGCCATTTTGCCCTTTCAAAGCAGGAAGTGAATGTAGTAGAATGTGTAGAATGTGATATAGTACTTTTACTAGTTTTAGTGATGTTTCTGTTTTCTACAGTAGCCACAGGCTGTACATTTTATAAGCACGGAGTGTGTTATGTATAATGTGTTTTACATGCAGCAAGACTTTCAGGCAGTACATGTCTTCTATCAGGCAGTCAGATACTGCTGTGCCTGAACCACCATTTCTACACTTCTTTTTTGTACAGTTTTTTAAGTGGCAGCTGGCAGTTAATAATGCACTTACCCTAGGGGCAGGCATGTTCACAGGGGCACACAAAGGCCCCTTCTTTCACTAAACAGGGCAACCTGGCATCATTCTAATGTCAGTGTGGGGGATAGAGCTAGCATGCACATACACCTTCCCCTTGCCTGTTCCCACAGCTTCAACTCACATGGACAGTATGTTCATGTATGTCCAGTGTATGTACGCCTCCCAGTGGTTTTGTCTAGCTCTGCCAACTGTTGTCTGCTGGATGTCTGCAAGTCTGCAGCATAGTGAGACCTCGACGAGAGCAGGGTGCCAGCTTAGCCTGTCTCCTCTACAGCCTTGTGATAGAGGCAGACTCAAAGGTTTAAGCTGATCTACATGGAGCTATCCTATTTCTTCTGGATCAAGGTGCTATTGCACTCTCTTTTTGTGGGACAAAAGTTTACTACCTTGTTGTTCCCCACTATTTTTATTGTTATTATTCTGCCTTGATTTCAGTTCCTGTGGCAGGGTGGTTTCGAGGATTTTACTCTAACTTGTTTACCATCCCCATACCTATTTTCCCCATCTTGGATCTGTAAGCCCTAAATGTCTTTTTTCAAGCTCAGAAATTCCACATGGAATTCACCATCTAGCACCATCTAGCATTGCCTCCCTTCACCAGGGAGACTTTCTGACTTCTGTGGACATCAGGAATGCTTACCTGCATGCCACCGTCTTTTATGTACAGAAATGGATAGGTGCTGGTACTTACATATTGTTTGGAGTATCTGGGTCTGGTGCTAGAGACATAGCTTAGGCCAGAGTGCTTCTTTCAAAGGAGAAACTGCAGACTCAGTGGTTTAAGATTTGAGTTCCCTAGTCCAGGAGTTGCCCAGCTTTCTGGTTTTATTTGAGGATCCTAAGTGATGGTACCCTCTTTTGGCAATGCACCATTCTGTCTTCATCGGGCAAGTCAATCTGGTTCTTGAACAGATGGATAAGTTTAGCATTGAGGACCAGGTCACCTCTTGCTTGGTTGTTCAGGAATAGAGCTTTGGATCTGAGGTCCTTCCTTGCCATCTTTGGCCTCCCTGTCAGTGATGTCCTAGGAAGAAGCTGTGGACTGACTGTGCTCGATCAACTTCAGCACAGTCTAGAAGTGACATTAAGGGTCTAATAGACCCCTGATGTCTCCTTAAAGAGAATCTGTCACTTGCAGTATGCCTTTACATAGGGGGCTTGTGATAGCAATGAAGTTAAATAAAAACATTAAAAAAAGATACATTTTAAAACATTAACAAATAAAAAACACCCCTAAGATTTCTCAAAAGCCCCACCCCACCCACATACATGCATATGCAAATTCATGCTTTAGATCTGCGCACTTATGAAAGCAATGATTGAGCCAGAGTAAGAGCAATAACTCTAGGACCATTATTCATGGTGAACCCTAAATTATTGAGTTGTATTGGTTTTTAAATCATTGCATATAGACAATTGGGTACATTTTGGGTACCATTGTTTTTTTTGCTTTGCAGGTACATGCATTGTTCAAGCGTATCCAAACGGAAAAAAATTAATGTATATCGGTTTACTGGTACTTAAATGTAGTGGCTGCATTGCAGGGTAACTGATATATAAGGTAGATAGGGACAATTTTGTCGTGCATAAATCATGCCATGATTTAGTTTGTGGTACATGTTGCCTGTGGCTCTGTTTCTGTAGAGACTCTGAAACAGGATGTCAGAGTGCAGTGATGCTTTTTCATATTTTAAATTTCGGCCGGTTTGTCAGCTAGCTAAGGGTCAGGATGTAGCACGGATGTCGGGAGCTGCAGTGAGACACGTCTGCTCAGTCTCACATCCCGGCCACGCCCCCTCATATTTTACCTTTAAATTGTTCATTGACAAGTGTTTTATGTGCACAGTGATAGTAAAGCAGAGTGGTGCTTTAGAATGTGCACTTCACTATGTGATTTGTGATATTACATGCCCTAGCACAGTATGGCTTTCACATAAATGTAATGTGTGTTCACATTAATAGGTTTTTTTAGCTTTTCCTTGCGTTGCTATCCTTTCTCTATAAGCAGCCTTATGTACTTTATGAAAATAATGGGTCTTATATCACAAACTGTAAATACTCTGGGCTCCTACAGACAAATGAATGAAGTGCCACACAACACTTTATGTCAGCACTACAGAACAGCAATCCTTTAAAGCACAAATTAAACGTCAGCTATCATTTCATTATGTGCCAGAGTTGTGCTGACACAATGCCTCTTGCACATTCTGTCCCAGCTACACAGTGGCCAATGCTGCTAACATGAGTAGAAAGTGTAATAACTCTGGTACATGAAGTTTATATATGAGCAATTACTAATTTGTAGGTTTTTTGTGAAGATGTATGAAGTTAGTTTTGTGACAATCAAATAATTAATTGCATAGTGTGGCCTCATATAAATCTGAGTTACAGGCATATAATAAAGGTGGACATTCATGCAACTCTGCAATCATTAATAAACAATTACATTTATTTTTTACATGCAAGCAGTACATCAAGGCCAGGTTCACACCATTTTCTGGGCCAGATCGGGAAAGCACTGCGTTGCGTTTTTGCCGCATTTTGGATGCGTTTTTGACGCATTCGCGTTTAGGTCTTGGTGGGGGACCTCTGCAAGACCTACAGATAGCCAGGAAAAGAGCAGACCAATGCTTGCACATAAGAGACATGAACTTACCACAGTTGTTCTTTTTAGAGCTGCTCAAATGATCATAGCCAGGGACAACCTGGGCAGCAATGCCTTTCCACTTGTCCATCTTCCTATTATTGTTCTTCAATTGGCCATTCCTCGGATCATACTGCTCTGGGCAGGCTTCCATAAGTTCTACAAAGAATTCGGTGTCCACGTCAGCCATCATGGTTCCTATCTTCACAAATCTCTCTCTCCACAGAAGAAGGAAGTCCAGGGGTGATGAGATCATCCAAACCAGCCCAAAAAAAAATTTTTTTCCCCACATTGCGTTCAGTTTTTTTCTTAAAAATATTGTATTACATTATTTTTGTGAATAAAATGTGGGTTTACGAGATTTTAAAATCATTGCATTCTGCTTTTATGTCGATTTACGCAGCGTCCCAACTTTGTGGGGAATTGGGGTTGTACTTCATCTATGTATTTAGCTGGTTGTCTGGAGTTCATTTTTAATGTATACTGAATTGTAAAAACATTTTATGTAGAAATCCGATATACAGTAATCTCTCTGTTATCCGGTATTCAACTAACCAGAACTCTCATCTAACTGGCAAAAAAAATTAACTGTGCACTCACCGTTCTGCTGATCTGCAACCTTCTAGGAGAGGGAGCGAGGCTCTGCAGCATGGGAAGGTAGAGAAACGGGCAGAAAAGTACTGTATTATCCTTGGAACTAGCGTGTGAACGATCTGTGAAAAGTGCTGTATTATCCTGGGAACGAGGGTTTGAGCGATCTGTGAAAAGCGCTGTATTATCCTGGGAACGAGCGTTTGAGCAATCTGTGAAAAGCGCTGTATTATCCTGGGAACGAGCGTGTGAAAGATCTGTGAAAAGTGCTGTATTATCCTGGGAATGAGCATGTGAACGATCTGTGAAAAGTGCTGTATTATCCTGGGAACGAGGGTTTGAACGATCTGTGAAAAGTTCTGTATTATCCTGGGAACGAGCATGTGAACTATCTGTGAAAAGTGCTGTATTATCGTGGGAACAAGTGTGTGAACAATCTGTTCACACACACTGCTTGTTACATCTGTTGCACATATGGGAGAGTTATAATTATAATCTGTGTTTTCACACAATTTCTCCATACTTCATCTTTATTACAGTATATGCTTTAGTGTTAGCCTTTTGATCAGGCTGATTTGTTTGATTATTGTGTAGGTGTTCTAAACCATCTGATTCAGAGAGCAGTTAACATTTCTGCATATGCATGAAATGGGTCTTGCAACCTAAACTTTCACTACAGAGTAGGGATGCACCGATACCGGTGCTGATACTTGGCCAATACTTGGCATTTTCATGAGAACTACCAGGGTTGCAGATGGGACCTGGCTCTGACACTCCACCACTGTCCTGAAATCATTAGTCTCTATTGTTTGAGAAAAACTGTCACATGGCAATAAACAAAAATGTATCAGTACTTGTGTCTGTAAGTACTTGGACAAGTATCAGTACTTGTACTTGCAAAAATGGTATAGGTGCATCCCTTTATGTATGTTTAGAATGTGCTCCATGTGCTCCTCACAAATGACAGCTGCCTCCTAACTTTTGAATTTTTCTCTAGTCTAATCTTGGAGCTCGAAAAGTATCTGCACTTGTACTTGTACCGAGTGCGGTACTTGTTATTGGTGCATCCCTACTATAGGGAGTACCTGAAAGCAAGCTGACAAATAAAAAGAATGGAAACTTGAAGGAGAAGTATTGGGAGAGTAAAATGTACTCAATACTTAGAGCTGGTGTGTGACACTACAGCTGTCACATGCCGGCTCTATAGATAGAGAACTGAGCGATCACAAACCGCTGATCACTCAGCTCATAGTATTCTCATTTCTAAGAGTGGTGACTGTACGTCACCACTCTTGCAGGGATCCCCCCCCCTCTGTTCTTGCAACAGACAGACGGGAGAAGGTGGGCATAGCTGGCTCTGGCTCTAGAGAGCCAGCTGTCAATCAGGCAGCAGGTTGGATCCTGAGAATAGTGTTGGGATCATTCCTGGCTGCAGCGTGGCTCTGTGCTGGCAGCGGGTAGTATGCTGAGTTTGGGTCACTGGAGTACTTTAGTAACTATACTCCTGTGACCCAAAAGAGGACTAAAGCCAAAGGAAAGGTTTGGCTTTTGTTCTCTATTAAAAGGACCCTGTTACCACTCCAAGCCTACTAAGATAATGAGGTTATGTTAAGACACTCACAATGCAAATGCTATGACTGATTTTCTTTTAAGTTTTTCTAATAAAAGTTCCTTACAAATATGTCTGATATTCTACTGTGCCTCTGAAGTGTTTAAGGCTTGTTGTTGCAGCCTAACTATGCAGCTCCTCCTCCCCGACCCTGACGTCACGACTGGTTAAAGCAGCGGCCAGGGAAACCTTGCATACAGAGGTACCTCAGTTCACGAACTTAATTCGTTCCACGTTCGTGAACTTAATCAAACTGTGATCAGACCGCGATTTTGACTAGAGGAACCCACGACCAGTGTCAGAGCAGGGAAGATGGCTGCAGTTGTGTTCGTCACCTGACGCAGACTTCGCGAGCGGAAGCAAAATTTTGCCAAACGTCCTGTTCGCAAACTGAATTGTTTGCGAACAGAAGCGTTCATGAACCGAGTTACCACTGTAATCTGCAGTTACAGTCTGTGCGGATGACACATGGCTTCCCAAGCTTTTGTCCAGAGCAGAGGTGACATGACTTTGTTTTATTAAAATGTAAATAATAAACCAACCATACAACTCGGGAATCATTTAGGTAACTAAACCTAAGTTTCTGTAGTAGGACATCGTAATTTTTTGCGCCTTACATATCAGGTAGATAAACGCTATTAAAAGTGATATATCCAAAGGCATGCTGGAAGGTTAATTTGCTCCTGTCTTAATTCCCCCTGTATGTATGCTTGTGAGACAGGGACCTTAGTTTGTAAGCTCCTTGAGGGCAGGGATGGATGTAAATGTAAAGCGCTGCGTAAAAATTGTCGGCACTACATAAATACCAATAAAAAAGAAATAATGGCATTTGTTCCTAGTTTATATTTTGTTCCATTATGCATCATTACAGTTCCTCAGCAGAAAAAAAAATCAAACTCCTTTAGCTCAAACATCAATTAAACATTATTGGCTGAAAAATAATTTCACATCACACAGGGTCCA
>NW_017306748.1:105061-105761 GCF_000935625.1 Nanorana parkeri
GACATTGTAATTTTATATATAGTACATCATCAACATAGAACAGACATCTGCTTGTGACTATAAAGAGATCTAGCACAACAAATAATATAGCAGAACCGTCAGAACAAGCTGTAGCCACTTGGGAGTTTCCAGTTTGAGATTTTGACAATTGAGAGGAACACCGCCATGCCGCCGGCTATAGAGCAAGAGGCCCCACAACATAGTTGTGTGGTGCTGCAGTGCATTCTGGCCAGAAATGGGTCGGAACGCACTGCATCTGGTGTGAACGAACCCTAACAATGAACAACATTAATCTAATTTCTTTGCTCTTTTTTGGTCTGTTAAAGGGAGAGTTCACCTTTTGAAAAAAACATAATATAGGCACACTTCTTCATAAAAGAAAAAATGTGCAATTAATTTTTTCTTGCATTATAGCCAGTAAAGCATTGTAACCATGACCAGTACCTTGGTACAGATATTTAGTAACATGGATGTGAGCAAGTGTCAATCGACTACTATTTTCTTTATATATATGAGTGTAAAATGCAACATGGTCAGCAAGGAAAACTTAGCTTTTAAATATACACCTGAAAGTGTTGTGGTATGTCTGTTGTTGTGGTATGTCTGCAGGGCTGGCCTTAGGGGTGTGCGAGCAGTGCGGCCGCACAGGGCGCCATGGCAACAGGGGCGCCGTGTGGCCGACACAGCTCGTCCTGGGGGC
>NW_017306748.1:108495-110925 GCF_000935625.1 Nanorana parkeri
CCTGGGGCGTTTATCACGCCATATAAAGGACATGACGCTGTTTTGCATTGACCTGAGGGCAAAATTTGGAATCGCTATCGGGAGGGTGCGAAAGAGGTAGAGTAATTTGGGAAGAAGGGTCATCTTGACCGCATATATGCGGCCTAGCCAGGAGATGGGTAGGGTATTCCAGGAGGTCAAGAGGTTTTTAAGGGAACGGAAAAGGGGTATATAGTTTGCCGAGTATAAGGAGTCATAGGATGAAGACAAATGGATGCCTAGGTATGGGAGAGAACGCTGGGCCCAAGCAAAGGTGAAGTTGGCTTGAAGATGGGCAACTACTGGTGCAGGGAGGGAGATGTTTAGGGCTAGAGATTTGGATTGGTTTACCACTAGACCGGACAGATTCCCAAAAGCTTCTAAGGTGTTAAAAAGAGATGGCAGAGATATTAAGGGGTGGGTCAGGGAAAGGAGGATGTCGTCGGCAAACAGACTAATTTTAGAGGTAATCCCAGCAACCTCCACCCCTCTTATGGAGTGGTTATTGCGAATTAGCATGGCTAGGGGCTCAAACAGGCGTCGGGTGCGCATACGGATGAAAACGACGATTTCACCCATTACGCCGCACATGTTACATATCGCCGCGAACGTCGGAATGAGAGCAATAATTGTAGGGCTATCAATCACTGATAACACTAAACTGATGAGCGGTAAAAGCTTTTAAACCGTCACCTATTGTCAATTTTGGGCATGGTCATTTTTTGCGATTTAGAAGCATGACATGTTTGGTGTCTATTTACCCGACGTGACCCCGTCTTTTTATATTTTACCAAAAATATGGGTGATAAATGGGTGTGGTTACTGGGGGTGTTGCCACTAAAAGGTGTGGCCACCGAGGGGTGTGGTCACTGAGGGACGCTGTAAAGCTTTCTCGCACAGGGCGCCTAAAGGCCTAAGGCCGGCCCTGTATGTCTATTGATACCTGTTGAGGTGATAACGCCCTGTGCCTCCTCCCAATGCTGCATACAGTTACAGCACGCCCAGCTATCTCTGTGAAATTCAGACTACCTCGCCCTATGTTATGGAGATGATGAGAAGGTGTTCTGTAGTCCTTTCCCAGGTTGAAAATGCTACTCCTTTATAGATAAAGTATGGTGAGTGAGTGCTGTCACTCTAAGACAGAAGATGTATTATTGGCAAGATCACCAGGTAAAAATAAAGGAAAAAGCCTGAGAAGAAAAGAAAACGAATGCAGCCTCCACATCTAAGGACTGGTAAATTGCAATATATGACAATTTTGTTCTTGGGTTTACATACACTTTGATTTGGTCAGTGGCGCCTGCTGTACAAGAAGTAAGTGAAAAGAAGATGCACTGGCATAGTCTTAGGGCATTATCACACCTATGAATGTGCAGTAACGCCTGTTATTGACATGCATTAGCACATGCCTTTGTGTGCTTTTAACATTTTGCTAATTCTGGTAATGTGTTAATAGGTACCAATGTTGTTTATGCGGAGAAATGCACAAAAATGCTGCATGACTTTTCTTACAATGTGGTAAGCTGCAGCGCATACATGTGAACTAGCCTCATTGTAATGAATGGGCTTTCTTTTTTTTTGTAATGCATTTTAATGCAGAAAAATGTATATTTGGTACTGCTGAAAAACTGAGAAGTGTAATAGGCTCTTATTCAAGATCAACTGGTCTCTCTGACAGTGGCCATCTGGAAGGATTAGTGGTACCCACAGAATCTGGAAAGGTTCTTACCAGTCTCGGTGACAGTATTCATCAACTTGGAAATTATTATAAAAAGGTTTCTACTTCTGTAGCACATTTTAGTCCAACATTGCAGTATGCTTTGCTATCATAGCATCTCAAAGGTCTTAATGCCAGCATTCCTGAACACCAATTTACTGGGGCAAAGTATGCTTCAAACCTGATGTTTGATTAAACCTTTATTGTAACAAGCACCTTCTGCTTCATTAAAACTTGGTTCCTAACGACCAGCTATTTGCTACTCCACATAAACAAGAATCACATGCACACATAGTATTGAGCCGCGGATAATGACTGGTGTGTTGTTTGTCTCAGGGATGTGTTACATTGAGGTGTGGATGATGCTGTAATTACCAAGCATTCAGTGGTGTATATTGCTTGTCAGAGCCAGGAGCTCTGCTTATCCTCAGTCACTGCTTACTGCCAAGCATTGCTGTCTTCAAAGTAGTAATAAGATCCACCTAAGGACAGTTTTTATAGAGAGCCTGTGGGGGAAGCGGGTGGCAGAGCTTTTGCGCCCGAGGCAAGAACAAAAGAAATGTGCCCCCCCCCAACTGGCGTGTGACGTCACGCGCCTATCCTCCAGAATGTGTTTTTCTTAGTTTTTTATTTTATTTTTTACATTTTTTTTTTCTTTTCTCTTCAATATGTTTTATTAGGTTTTGCGATACAAT
>NW_017306748.1:117374-124697 GCF_000935625.1 Nanorana parkeri
ATAATCGAGCACATTACTTGAAATACTTGAATAACTGGGGGGGGAGGGGGAGAAGGGGGTTTGCTGCGGGGAACAAAATTACCATAAATCAATCAAACATTTAAATCAGGAACAGTCGGTGGTGATAAGGTCGTCTGTGGGTCCCGGCAGACTCGGGTGAAAGACCAGTATCAGGGATGGAAGGCGAGGGAGCTGGAGCGGGTGGGACAGAGGGTCAGAAGATCCGCCGGACCAGGGAAAGGGGGAGGTGGTGGGGGCCATGTAGATCGCCATCGCCCTGTGAGATCCTGGAAGTATCGTGGAGAGAGAACGGACGTTCCGAATGATGAGTGACAATTCTGAGCTGGGGGGAGGTCCGGCAAAAGGCAAGGGGTTCCTCCAAGGCCTAACCAAGCGTCTGAGCAATCATCAGAGGCCAAGGGAAAACTGGAACAGGGAGTTGGAGGCCGAAGCCCCTCAACATGGGGCACGGTCCATCAATGGAGAAATGGAGCACGGATTGCGGTCCAACTGGAACCGTGGTAGCAGGCAACGGCCTGAAGTGTGGAAACAGTGAGGGCCATACTCACAGATTCAAGTGGGATCGGAGGCTTGACCACGAGTAGGATCCACGGAGAGAAGAGCCGTCTTCTTAGCTGTCACCGGGGTCCAGATAGGGGTCAGGCGGCGTGGAGACAATCGATCAGGGTGGGGACTCAGCCGTTTAGGAGGCGAGGGATCCAGGCCTAAATCGGACAGCAAGTGATGAGCTTCTTCCGGCGTAGAGATGTTGTGAGATTTCCCATTATATTGGAAGACTAGACGAAAAGGGTAGCCCCAGGCATATTTAATCTGGTGTGGGCGTAGTATGGCCAGAAAAGGCTTGAGGGCTCTCCGCTTCTGGATGGTGATGGGGCTGAGGTCAGCATAGATCTCGTAGGTGAAGCCTTGGAACATTAGGGTGCGTGCCTTTCTGGCGGCCTGGAAGATGGCGTCTTTAGTGCGGTAGTAAGTGAACTTGACCAGCACATCTCTGGGTAGTCCATCTGAGCGTTTAGGGCCGAGGGAGCGGTGGACCCTATCAAGTTCCAAGCGGTCAATAGGGATCGCCGGTTGGAGCTCTTGGAAGAGTGCGGTGATGGTAGAAGGTAAGTCTTCTATTCGTTCAGGCACACCACGGATCCGCAGATTTCCCCTGCGCGCTCTATTTTCGAGGTCCTCCAACTTGGATACCGCCGCCGAGAGTTCCGTTTGCATTGAGGTGAGAGCGGCAGAATGAGCGTTCACCACGTGAGTAGTGTCATCCATCTTGGTTTCTAGGAGGTCGGTACGCGAGCCCAGGTCCCTAAGCTCCCTTGAGAGGTTGGCAGAGATCGTATCAGTGGCCATCTTAAGTTCGGCCTGTAGCATGGACTTAAACCTGTCCAGGAGCTGGGCATCTCGCAGATGGAAGTCAGTGGCGACCGGGGCCGGGGAGCGGGCGGCTGAGCTGCTTGGAGAGGAGACAAGCAAGTCGGACGGAGTCCCCGATGGAGACGGCTGTTCAGGATACAGCAGAGAGGAAGCCATCATACCCGCATCAGGTGTGGCAGCCGTTGTTTTCGGCGGAGTCACGGCCCTCGTTTTGCAGGCAGCCGATGAGCGCGTAGATTTGCGAATAGGCGCCTCTCCTGCCCATGAGGGGGAGAGAACAGGTCCGGGATGGTAATGGGGAAGGTTTGGGGTAGGTTCGATGCAGATAGCTAGAGAAAGTTGGCGGCAGGTGCCCAGAGGGAGAGGAGCTGAATCAGCACACGTCTGCCATGTTCAGCGGCTCAGGCCACGCCCATTTTTTACAATTTTTTGTTACTGTTGGGGGCTTCAGGGAAATATTAGGGGTTAAACAGACCCCTGATATTTCCCTTCTGCGCCCGAGGCAAGAACAAAAAAATGTGCCCCTCCCAACTGGCGTGTGACGTCATGCGCCCAGCCTCCAGGATGTGTTTTTTTTTTTAAATGTAAAAGACATTTTGAAATTTTTTTTTTACTGTTGGGGGCTTCGGGGAAATATTAGGGGTTAAACAGACGCCTGATATTTCCCTTTTGCGCCCGAGGCAAGAACAAAAAAAATGTGCCGTGTGATGTGATGCGCCCAGCCTCCAGGATGTGTTTTTTTTTTAAAATAATTATTTTATTATTTTTTTCAATTTTTTTTTTTACTGTTGGGGGCTTTGGAGAAAAATTTGGGGTTAAACAGACCCCTGATATTTCCCTTTTTAAAATAGAAAAATAAATTGAGTAATAATAAATTGACAAAGAGATATTTACCGATCCTCCGCCCTCCATCCTGAGCCGCTCGGCCATGCACAAAGGGGCGGCACAGCTTGCAGCTTCTCCTCAGATCCCCGCTGCTCTCGCCCACGGCACGGTGGGTAGCCAAGGAGGGAGCTGTCACTTCAGGATGGCTGAGCGGTGAGGAAAGAGAGAGTCCGCGGCTTTCATGTCCTGGCCGAGCGGCCCTCTCTCTCCTCACCGCTCGCCCATCCTAAAGTGACAGCTCCCTCCTCTGCCCCCGCCAGCTTCAGTGCTTCACTTTTACTCGGATCCCCACTGCCTCTGCCCATGCAGCGGGGATCCGAGAAGAAGCTGCGGTCTGTGCCGCCTCCCTGTCACGCTGAGCCCTGGATGTGCAGCCCCCCCCCCACCTGTGCCCGAGTCAAGTGCCTCAGTCCTAGCTATGGCCCTGGAGGGGGAGACAGAAAAAAACCCAGTTACACCAGTTAGCAAACACATCCAGGTGCCTCAACACTGTTGTATAGCACCCCGGAACACCAAGAAAGTAATGAAACTAACCTCAGAAACACATTTATAAAAAATGAGGACTAAAGAAGCCAGCTTTAAATTAAGATTAGAAGGGTCTGTAAAACGAAATCCCTACGGTGAATTAGTGTTAATATAATATTGCAAGTACTGATTATCAATGGCAGCGCAATCATCTTATGTGATAGATAAGCAAGGTCAATTTTCAAGAGATTGTGCAGGCGTGACAGTCCACGACCTGTTAGCAAATAATTTTAAAATTAATTTAGTTATGTTCTGTCAGGTTTGTTTATTAAGATCTGCGATACTTGTACCATTAGACTTTCAGGCTTGTGTACCCATGGATGTAACATTTGTGCAACTGAAAACAGTATTGCTCCTGCAGTTGTCACGGATACGATACAGAACTAATCTATCTACAATACATAACTAAACTATCTACTTATGTAGGTGTCATACAAGAAGCCCCCTGGCGACATAGCTTTTATCTTTAGTGTATGTACTGTGTAGTTGAATTTTTTTTTCATTTTCTAAATAAAAGTACAAGATATGTTTGAGAGAGGGCTGATGTTAGAAATCATCTGTCTTATTTAAAGTAGAACTCTGGGCAAATCAAATCTTAACCCTTGCAGTTGGGCTATTCCTGCACTGGCAGGGTTAAATGCTTGTCTAGGGAGCTAAAATAACAAAGTTATACTCACCCGAAGTAAGTCACACATTACTTGTTTGTGCATAAATTGAGCGTGACGGCGAGGTTTTGGAGGCAAAAAAATTTTGTTGCGTAATGACAACCCGACTTAGAATTCTCTTGCTGTAGGTTTCTGGAACAAGAGTCATTGTGGAACTGCTGACTTTATAGGCTGATTTTATAGCAATATTAAAGGGATGTAAGAAGAATCTTATGGCTCTACTATTTTAATGAGCTAAGAAGAATTGTTCTAAATGTGGGCAACTTCCTGTCGCTATCATTATTTTTCTGACATCAGTAAAGCAGGCCATGGTGAAGTGGATGACTCTCAGTAAACCGTAGTTGTTGGGGTTCTAGGGAGCCGCGTCCATGTATAAGGTAGAGAGAATTGCCCATTGCAGTTTTGCAAACCTTGTTCATTGGCAATTTACCACTTATGGGAAATATCAACTTTACTCTGAAATGCGGTGTTCCAGGATTATATCGTGTTTTATCATGTCAAAGGTAATAATTTAAAAAGCTTATTCACTGCTTGGTAAAGTTTAATAAGGAGTGCATGGTGCATTTTTAGTAAGGTATGAATATGTTGCTCAGGGAACACAGCCCACCCTCCGAACGGCTCAAATGTTGAATCACCTTTGTTGGCACTGTCCTCATTTTCTTAATGGCTCTAAAGTTGATCCTGAGAAAATGCAGGTCAATGTTTTCCATGGCTGGAGCACCACCCTCTGAGCACAGAGCACCTTAACCCACATACATTGAGACGTAAGAAATGGAGTTGTGCAGATTCATGTGAAAAAAGGCGGTCATCTTTCTCTGAAGCACTATGAAGATTTGGCTAAATCTGTCTCAGATCGATTTTTAAAAAAGTAAGGTAAGTGAACTTTCTGACTGTAGCACCATAGCTGCATTCTTATTGAAGTCCCCTGTTTCCAGAGTTGCTTTTTTAATGACTAATGTCTCAGGGCACTTTTACTACATAAGTATTTTATGAAATTGTTACCTTTTAAGTATTCTTCTGCTTTTAGAACAAAGTACTGTGCATCAGGATGGCTTTTAGTACAGGGTGATGTCTGAATATGAGAGGGACTTGCTGGTGGGATGGTGTATGCTGCATATATAATGGCTGTCAATTCAATAGGATTTAACCTAACCTAACATGCATCTCACAAAGTAGATTAAAAATTCGACTGGAAGGTCTCCATTACTACCAAGACACAAAGTGCCCACTTTTCACCGGGGACCAACACAAAACAATTGACAGCCATTACGCTTGCACCTTGGGAGGTATCTAGAAAAATTAGTATCAATGTATTGTATCATCAGGCTTGGGTATAATTTGTGAACTGGCAGAGGTCAAGATCAGCAATATCCAGGCAGAATTATAACACAGCCACGTGAGATTCAAAAGCATAAACGAGGACCAAAAAGAACCCTTGGCCAGGCATTGTCCCAGTGCCCTGCAAAGACTTTTAAACCTGCTGCTTGGTGGCACTACAAACACACTTTTTTTGTCCATGAGATGGCACAGGCAACATTAAAATATCTGGCATGGAAACTGGCTGGGTGAACAGAAGACTCAACCATTTCCTAAAGGAGCTGCTTTAAAGTAACAGTGCACTTAGAGTCAGCACTGAACCTTTTGCATGGCTTTCTAAGCAGATTTGCTTTTAATCTGGACTTTAATGATGAAAGTGAGCTTGTCTTTTAAGTCTAGGCAGTGAATTAATTCTTGAAGTCCAGATGACAGACCAGTATTGGTAAGTGATTGGTAACTGTTTCTGCTAGGAGAGTATTCTGACAATAGGGTTCTGTTGAGAGACTGCAAAAGTATGTAGCCTAACTCAGCCTTGCGTCTTGCTGTTTGTTCCAGTGAATTGAGGCTACAGCAAATATACCTTTATATGCACAGTAAAGTAAACCTTGTAATGAACACCACCGCATGCTCTTTAATTAGTGGATGAAAGGCAGACAACCTCTTCATCCACAGGACAATGTTTTATTTTTAGCCAAAAGGAGCAGGTTTCCAAGGAGCTGCAATGAATCTCCGTCTGTTTATCACCAGTCCAAGCACTGCGGATGTGAAAAAAAAAAAGAAATATATCTATATAATATGGCAAAAAGGAAACCTGAAACGCACAACAGGAATGAGGGCTTGAATATCACTTAGTGGTGGCTGCTCTGTCTATCAGAGATAATACCAGAGCTCTTCTAGCCTAATAGAGTAATTAATTGAAAAGGTGACTTCAAAGTCATTAAAACATGTTTTACCAGAATAGCTAAATTATTTTAAAATCAAGGCTTTCATATATCTTCCAAAATACATAGGAATAGTCTTGGGTGAAAGTGAAGTCAGGGGAGTTAAGAAGTGGATGCAGGTTATTAGCCCAATCATTTAATCAGACTGCCAGGACAGTGATGACATGACCCATCAGGAAAGGTTATGTTCTCGGGATTGTTGTGGGATGTGGGTAGATAGCTATCCAAGTGACAGCTGTTAAATCCCTGCTTCTCATTTCCCATGATCTCCACTTAATTGAAATTATTGAGACTGAAAAAGCAATGCGAGGCAACCTGGGTTTTACCACAAGCATTTTAGACACTGCAGTGAAAAGTCGATTGGCTTGTGCGAGAGTTTAGTTTTGCGGATGGTATTTAGCAATTGCTTACAAAAAGTGTTCTGCATTAATAATCATTGGTCGTACAAGGAGAAACCCCAGATAAGTATGTGCATTTGCCATTCCCTGCTACAGGTTTTAGTCCTAACATCGAATATTGTGCTGGCTAACCTTGAAATCAGGTCCTTAAAAATTAGCTGCTTCTCAAAGGCCACACCATATGCTGCATTGTTTGCCATTTCATTGTGAATGCTTGACATTTTTTCTCATTATATTTGTGATTACATAATTAAGAGCGTGTGTTGATTTGGTCTCCATGTAATAATAAGGGCTACTTTAATGAAGCTGCAGTATTGTATACTGCAGATGCAATCAGAAACCCTGCAAAGTAAAATCAGCTTGTGATTCTTTTACAGAGCTGATTGTTATTTTAAACATGGGGTACCTTTTACGTGCATGGCCAATAGAACACTAACCTAACCCCCAAAATAAGGACTAAAACTGAATAACCCCTATGCTGCCGCATACTCACCTCATCCTGCACCTCCGCAGTTAATGAAGTCAGCATGCGTCCGCGGCCGGCAGCTCCTTAGAGAAGAGACTTCGGGGGACCAGTCACACAGATAGACTTAGCCTTTTGAAACTAAGAATCAGGTAAGTGTAGCACCTTATTTTTTAACTCGTAGACCTAACAGGCATAGTTGGGCTTTAAAGATGAAGTTTAATCTTCTTATATTTGTCGTTCCCTGGTTTATCCTTTTCACCCTTATCAACATGCTAATAATATCTTTAAATAAAACCATTTTGTTTCCTTTACATACCTTATTTTAGTGCCAGTGATGTCATCATGTCTGTACAATGCAGGTAGACCATGTCAGGAGGGAGGGGCCTGAAGGGTGCTCCTATAAAGTTTCATGATTGCATCACATAACCCTGCCCCAGTACTCCTCTCAAGAGCTTTCAGCCCTAAATAGGGGGGCACCGATATAGATACTGGTATCAGTCCCGATACCAAGTATTTGGAAGAGTGCGAGTACTCGCCCAAATACTCCGATACCTTCCCCAATATGGGAACTTCCAGTCAGAGGAAGATTCCTCTGACAAGCAGTGCTGTAGGGGAACATGGAGCCGACGGCGAGTAATGACCCGCCCCCCGGGCTTCCTGATTGCCCAGGAAGCCGGCTCCATGCTGATTGGCTGGGAAGCCAGCTTTCCGGCCAATCAGCATCAAACAGCCAT
>NW_017306748.1:124714-129462 GCF_000935625.1 Nanorana parkeri
AATCAGGAAGGCGGGTCATTACTCGCCGCCCGTCTTCCTGATTGGCCAGGAAGCCGGCTCCATGCTGATTGGCATGATCATACTGCTAGCAAGTAGTAGATAATGCAAAAACATTAAAAAAGTTAACAAAAGCGTCTGAAGATCTGAAGGTTCTTGGGCGGCCGCAAAGCATCGTGGGACGGGCACATGCACAGTAGAGATCTTCGGCCGGGAATAGAGGAGAGACACGCAGCGTGCAGCTGCACAGACTCCAAGGGACAGGAAGAGACAGGAGTCAGCGCTGGATCAGCACCAGTGCTGGAGGGTCTCCTGAAAACTACTGGAAAGAAGCAGATGATCGGATCAAGAGGCATCATGTACAGTAAGTCCTCAAACGAGCATTGGGGGGGTTTGGCAATTTTGGCTTTAATGTCACTTTAAGGAAGCCATACACAGCTAACATTTTGGTCGTTTTAGCAGGAATATATAAAAGACACGGAAAGGAAATAAATAAAACTGTTGAATAAACAGTGACTGCATCAAAGCAGACTTTCTTGTGCATGTATTGCAGCAGACTCCCAGATCCCCCTGTCATTTCCCCATGTCATGTCAGGCTGTTCTAACTGCAGAGGTTCAACACTATTTTTCAGAAACGTAACCCCTATACTAACGCACCTGTGAATATTTAAAGTGACCTTATGCTTTGCCTGAACACTTAGGGCCAGTTCACACTGCTGCATTTTAGGCACATACTGCATGTTTTCCTTTGGAATCTATGAAAGTGCATTAAGTGTAGCAAGCCAGGCAGCACCAAGTATCATGATGCTGGATGTAGAGACTCACTGCACCACATGCACCCTCCCAGCCCTTCTTCCACTCCTGCACAGCCCATCAGGTAGGCTGTACAGGACTCCATGATTTGTAATGGCAGTCCTGCACAAAGCAAGTGCTAAGTGTAAACAGACACAGGGAAGAAGGGAGAAAAAAAAATAAAAACAGAAAGACACAAAGTAAAAGGGAAGGATGCATATATAGAGAGAACAGGGAGATAGAGGCAATGAAATAGAATATGAAATATAATGAGACAGAGAGAGAAAACATGAAAAAGAGAGAAAACAAGATATATAGAAAGAATAAAAGAGAGATGAAGAAATGAAAGAGCGAGATAAAAAAAGACGAAGAGGGATTGAAATCCAGAGAGAAAGATTCTAAAAAAGAAAGGAAGGAGAGAGAGAAAAAACTTTAAATAGATTTAAATAATGTGTCATGTGTATTTATATTACAGTAGCTTATACTTTCAACTGATTACTGACTGTTTAATACATGTTAATTAACATTAATTACATAGTTACATAGTATTTGAGGTTGAATAAAGACATTAGTCCATCAAGTCCAACCTATTAGGATCTCATTCTAGGAGTACCCGTACCCCTGTATATTACGGTCCCTTAAGAAATCATCCAAAAGTTTCTTGAACAATTCCACATTATTTGCTGAAATCACCGCCTGTGGCAGTGAGTTCCAGACCCTAACTGATCTTACTGTGAAGAACCCCCTTCGCCCCTTGTGCTGGAATTTTTTTCCCACCAATTTTAGGTGGTGGCCTCTAGTTTTTGTAATGGAGTTAATTTTAAACAGTTTATCGCTAATTTTGCTACCACCATTGAACATTTTGTACATGGAGATCATATCCCCCCTAATTGTATACGTATAAACTCTTTTTTTCTTTTTACTGTTGGGGCATGGAAAGTTTTGGAAGAATTTACCAGGCCCTGGCCTTACTAGGTTTAAAAATGTCTCCTTTAAATCCACAAGTGTTACATTAATACATCTTCAGCCATCAGCACTATCCATGGTGCTGAAGTCAATTGCCAATGTCAAATGGAACTGTTGTCTGTTTGGAGTTTTTTTTTTTTTTTAATATATATACATGGGATATTGATCAGCTAAAAAGCTAAGATTAAGCAAAAAAAAAAATGCTCACTAATTAAAAATAAAATTCCAATTGAATGATGTAATAATGGTTCACCTGATAAACGGCTGTTCTTTGTCTTTAACTGCTTGCTGTCCAGATCAAATTTCTTAATATTTGCACACACATAATATAATATGATTTTTTGGCTAGAAAACAGCTTAAAACCCGCAAACAATTGTATAGTTTCTGAAAGCAGAAGCTCTATAGAAAAAAAAGATGCTAGTTGCAATTTTTTATGTTGCACAATATTTGCGCAAATGTTTATCATTTTAGGATAAAATACACTAAAATGAAATTTAGTGCACAGAAACAGAATATAATACCTAATTTTTTGCTAATATATAAAAGATGGGCTCATATCGAGTAAAAAGATACCAAACATGCCAAGCCTTAAAGTTGCGTTTGCCCGTGAAACCACAAAAAAACTAAAAACAAGGCCAGCATACAGAGAAAAGCATTAACACTTACCTGTCCTGCTGCCTACACATCTGGATTCCACTGGATCTCAAAGACAATTTTGATGAAGACTGTGCAGATTCTGGCACACTTCCGAGTGTCTGATGCAGAAGATTTTCAGCAATGTTATCTGCAATAGACTTCAGAGTTTGGTGGTTTGGTCTGCAGGATAGGTATGTATTAATGCTTTTAATGAGACAGAATTTCTGTTCAGCAGCCTGAAGCTAAAATTACCAGTGACTGTTATGGAAGACTCCTTGAGTTATACTTTATGGCTCAACCATAATATATCTGAGAAAAAAACCCCAGTTTTTTTATTACAATCACCTGGTGCTCGAATTCCTATGGCAACAGAATAAGTTCCTGGGACATGTTTGCTGCTGCCTATGATGACTAACTGCTACCATATTACTTGTTACAAGATTTCTCTTGTGAGGAGCAGTTAGCTATAGAAATGTGGTAAATAGAAGCGTATGACTTTCAAATATGGGAAGATGCTGTGTAAAACAATACACAGGGAGCCTTGCAGTTTGAGATCCTGGATTCCCTTATCACCAATATGGTCCTGACTGCATAGATTTTACATGTTTTGTAGGGGTTTTATCATGTTGCTTGCCACAGTGAAAAATCTTGGTGCAGGTGTAAACCAATTAATGTAGCAATCAGGAGATAGTCAGTCTAGTCCAAGAAGCATCATGCACTAAAGAGCCAAGAAACCAGGATATTGCCAGAAATAGAAAGCTAGATGCCATACAAGTATATTGATAACATTTATTATTAGGACAACTTTCCTTTCAGCACACAAAATTGCTTTGGAGTGCAATATAAATAGTTGCTAATTGTATTTTCTCCTCTATCCAGCCTTTAATGGGTAGCTCAGCTAGTACTCCTAACTTTTATAGCTCATGATATTCTTTAAATTACTTTAATCCATGTAGCAAATGTGGTTTACACCCTTTACATGTAAGCATTCTGTAAAGTGCTGCAAAATGTGTTGGTTCTTCCTAAATAAACTGGAAAACAAAACAAAAAACCAAGAATGCAGTAGAAGGAGGTATTGTGCCATTTAAAGGAGAACTATGAGATGAGTGATTTCTACTCACCTCATAGTTCTAAGCCGACCTGTGACAATGAGACTGTCACAGGTCGGCTCAGTAGATCGGGAGGTGAGGGAAAACATACCGGGTTCCCTCACCTCTCGATCCTGTCACGGCTCTCTGCCGTGACAGGGGGAGGGGCTGGATTCCCCTCTCCCCGCTCCGATCTGCCAGCGCTGACTGGCGGAACGGACGGGGGAGGGGGCGGGTACAGCTGGCTCTGCCTCTAGGTAGGCAGAGCCAGCTGTCACTCACGCAGCTGGGCGGATCCCGTCATCTACGTCGGGATCCGCTCCAGGTGCGGCGTCTCAGTATACCGCGAGCTGTAGCTCGCGGTATACTGAGCTTAGGGTAACGGGAGGACGCTAGTTTGTGTCCTCCAGTTACCCTAAGGAGAACTATGGGGAAAAACACTGACCCCATAGTTCTCCTTTAATGTGGAATTACATTAGTTGTCAGTAAGTTAAGAACAAGGATTAGAAATAGAACATCCAATGGACTATATGAATGGCTTGGAAGTAGGTTTAGCGATAAGTCTTGAATGGTGACTTAGGGAGCCACTCAAAGGCCTGCCACAGTGCAGTCCCAGTGATCCTCTGTGATTATCACTTTGACCTATGAGCTTCATTGTCATATTGCTGGATAAAGGACATTACCGGCCTTGAGTTGCTGACTAGTCTATCTGTCTTTCAGATGTTAGAGTTGGTAAAGCCTAATTCTTCCCGAGGGAAAAGTATTACAGAAGCCTTCCCCACACAGATACCTTCTCATGACTGCAGCAAAAATTAGAATGCTTAGCTGCTAAGCAGCGTTCTCTATTGCAGCCTGTTGGCTGGCAGATTGATATCATAAGAGATTTACAGCAACACAGCACAGATCATCATGGGGAAACAAATACAAATGTCTAGTCTGTATATAGAAGATATTTTGACCTGTAAAGATTACATTTTTGTTACCATTTATTTTAAAAACTACCTGCTTTTTACATTGAGTAGCAGAGGAGATTTGTGGAGCAATGAACATATAAAACCCATGAGGTTCTTGGTATCATTATCACACTACCCATATTATAGCAGGCAGCATTTGAGGATCATAGCTGAAGGATTTACAGCACCTTAGAAAAGGCAGCTGAAAGGGCCTTGCTATCTGGTATTACATTTAGTTTACAACTACTTGAAATAAACTGTTAAAAAGCATAGTCCGCCTTTGTGTTTCATGTTACACCCCCCCCCACACCCGCT
>NW_017306748.1:129602-165585 GCF_000935625.1 Nanorana parkeri
TTTTATGTTCCACCCCCCCCCCCACCCTCTTTAAAGGAGAACTATGGGGTTAGGGCTTTTCAGCATAGTTCTCCTAAGGGTAACGGGAGAACACAAACTAGCGTCCTCCCGTCACTCAAAGCTCAGTATACCGCAATCGGTATAGAGGCAGAGCCAGCTGTACCCGCCCCCTCCCTGTCCGTTGCGCAAGTCAGCGCTGGCGGATCGGACAGGGGAGGGGGGAATCCAGCCCCTCCCCTGTCACGGCAGAGAGCCGTGACAGGATCCAGAGGTGAGCGAACGCCGGTATGTGTTCGTTCACTTCCCGATCTACTGAGCCGACCTGTGACAGTCTCATTGTCACAGGCCTAGAACTATGAGGATGAGTGAAAATCCCTCACCTCATAGTTCTCCTTTAACCATTTTTTATACACTTTTTTTTAAAAGAAATTCTCAGGTATTCTAATTCTTTCCTACTCTTTTTTTTTCTGTGCATTCACTTTACAGTACATAATAAAGCATATGACAAGACAAATTTAAAAAAAGAAAAATCATATACAGTAACATATCTACAATCCATGCATATTGCTTAGTGTTTTACCCACTTAAAGGCCATTCAAGTACAGAAACATACCTGTGGCTATGCCAGAAATGCACTCAGCTCCTAAGTCTCTTGTGGGTTGACAACAAACGCCAGTTTTCCTAAACTACTCAAGCACGACTTCTTTCGGGTCTAGGGTATACATATACTTTAGAGCAGTGGTTCGCAACCTGTATAACCTCAGGACCCACATTTCTCCTTGGTCATTAAGTCACGACCCAAACCACACTGGAATACATGGCATTGCGGTACTGCATCTTACCGGGCAAGCGATCAAACTGTGGGTGGTGGGTGTGTTTGGGAGTGCCATTCAAATGAATGGGAACGCAATGCATCTCCCCCACCAGAATGAACAGTAGGTGCCATTGCGTGGTAGTTTGTGATGACAACACTGACAGACACACACAACCACAGACACAATCTCACATACTCACAGATATTCACACTCCCCCAAAAATTTTAGGGGTTCAGTGTGGGCTGCTGTGCTGTGACAGAGCTCCATCCATAGGTGCATTGCTTGTTCAGCTTCCTTGTACTCAAGGAACCAGCTCCCTTCTGTTTCCTTGACGGGAACCAGAATCTGATGTCACGCAAGGGAGCTGCAAGCAATGCACATATAAATGGAGCTACCTCGCGGCCATACCCCCAGCCCACCCCACCTCTAGGTGACACTTGGTGCCAGGCATCATATTTTGAATGACGTGCACTTGAAGGCATGCAGCGACCCACCGAACATGGGGTCGCAACCCACTTTTGGGTCACGACCCACCAGTTGAGAACCAAGGCTTTAGAGTGTATGTCAAGGAAAAAACGTATTTTTTGTTTTTGATAGAACGGGGAAGGGTTAGAAGTTTCTGTTGCTCCCTTTTGGGGAAATGAACCACTGTATTTGTACTGGTGACCATTGTCACTGAAACAGAAAGTGAGGGGAAATTCAAAACACTAGAGTTGTCCTAGGAACAAACAGTGATGAGAAATCTTCTGACAGGGCAATTGTTAGAGAGACTGCTTTCTAAGAGGGGAATTCCCATAACCTTTTCAGATTTCTACTAACTTCCTGTTATGTTTCTGGGACAGGACGTAAAGGGAAATGTCCCTGATGTGTCAGGTTTGGCTTTTTTTTCTCAACTTTTTTTGTGTCATACCAATACAAACAAAAAAAAATAACCAGGAGAATGCCTAAACATTTGTAATTGCAACAATTTTCTGGGCAAAGTGGTGCATTATCTGACAGAAATGCAGGGGTGCCAATATTTTTGGCCATGACTGTACATATATTTTAACACCTTTCACTTATTAAATACTTTATCAATTTATTTGATGCAAGTTTTACAAATAACAGCCATTTTGCCTAAAACAGGGTATTTTCAGAGCTACCTCATTATTTAGGGACAGCTGACCTGGCTCAGCTGAGAGTCCGGCCCATAGTGTTTAAAATATCCTCCTTCGCTTGTCAGCTCAGTAATTTACAGGGTTGTTCACAAAAGGGTGAAGAGTTTGCAGAAGGCAGGAGAAGTGAGCAACAACATAGCTGATTTGGGAAAATTCTCTAATTCAGTTCACTTTCCAGTTCAGCTATGTTGTCCTAGATTGTTCACTTCTCCTGCCTTCTCCAAACTCTTCACCCTTTTGTGAATAACCCTGTTAGGGTTTATAGCAAGGTGGAGTTGGCCTTGCTAGGGAGAATGAAGCAGGTTAGATAATGTAGAAGGGTCATCCTAAAATTGACAACATAGACTAGGCTCTCTATCAAGAGACAGAACAATTGTATCCATGGAAAGAGTTATCTTTGAAAGTAGCTATTTTTGGTAAATAACTCATAGGTATGGCATTGCAACACACACAACAAAGTACTTAATAAATGTGCTTGGTGCTTTATTGGCATTATGTGAAAGTTAATGGAAGTTCATTAGGCTACAGGCTCTTTACAGAAGCCTGCATTTTATTAATGGACCGTAAAATGTAGGCAGCAGTGTGCGTGGCTCAGCTAAGTATAACAAAGGGCGCATAGCAATATCCACTTTCCATTATGATTGAGCCCCCTTGCTTCCATTAAACTAGTAAATCAAATATTTCAAAACGAACTGGTACTTTTATCGGATCCAATATGTGCATCTCTCATGTACATAAACTTTTAATTTTTATTTATTTTTCCAATCTTCTCTTATCCTGTTATCGAGTACAGAATATTTTTGCCTGCTGCTTAATGTTTTCTATATTTTGTTGTCAAAACAAAAAATTAAATAAAGCTTAGGGAAATTAATATTGTTCATATAGTGTAATAGGATTTTGTGTGCATACCTCCTCCCTGTCAGTTCTTTGTCTTACTTGTGACCAGTAATTGTATAAGATGAGATTGCTTCAGTTCCCCTGGGGCTCCAGGGATGTACGGGAGGTAATAAATGTCAAGAGTAAAATACCTTGCTCATATTATGAGATATTTATAGCGGGCAAGAGGTGGAGTGTGGAGGTGGATCGTCCTGCCCTCTGCTTCAAATAAGTCGTTTGGTATTTGTTGGACCCGTGGGGTATTTCAGACGGTGTGAATGATCAGATGAACTCTTCATAATGCTTACAGGACTCTTGTCATTCAAAACGCCATTTGTGCCTTTGCCCCATCGCTATTAAATGGCTAATGGCAGAAATAATTTATAAATCAGTGATAATCAAATTGTACTGCAAATCAGTATTGCACACACGCATTTATTGCCAGCACGGGACATGTCCGTCCTTGATCTAAATAAATTAAAGGGAAAACAGATGTGCAAATTAGGTTTAAAAATACACACAAACACACAATTTCTTTTTTACATATTATTTTCATTCCCTGCAGTTTTCTTAAGTGACTCTATATTGATTTGCAATACAATTCAGTTTTATCCAAAAACCTTCTTTCAAGGAGTTTTGGTTGTAAATCTGGTCCTACAACTGACTGTGCACTGCACAGTGGTGTCTCTACATCTGAACATTCCTGAAAAGATGGAGAAGTGACATTTTAGCCATCAGTAAGTTTCATCATGAAATGTTAAGGAGCAGTGAAACATGACTAAACCCCCCTCTGCATCCCCTGTTGTTACCTGAATATGTTAATGTTTGCCATGTAAACAATAATGAGTGGCAAAACTGTTCGGGGGAGGGGGTATTAAACAGGCAGTAGGATCAGTTAAATGGCAGCATATGCCATTAGCACAGGGCTCAAAATTTCAGGTCCTGAGCTACTAGCCAGGCCTTCGAGGTTACTCGCCACCAGTTGCCCTTCATAACACAAACAAACACACACAGGGCACAACGCGCACACAGCACAACACACATACAGCCACAGCACAACGCACAGGACATTACAAATACACATTTCATCTGAAATACATTTTTAGTATTCACACATGCGTGTGAGGGGGGGCAGTTTTTACTTTTTTTTTAAATAATTTTGTATTATTTGTTTATTATTGGTTTATTTTTATTTTTTTTATTGTATTATTTATTTATTTACAGTTGGGGGGGGGGGGCTTTGGGGAAATATTAAATCCAGAATGAACAGGCTGTAATGTAAATCACCGCCTCTTCATTCATAACTGGAGACACATAGCACTATGTGTCCCCAGTTATTTACAAACACTGGAGTGATCAGACGATCGCTCCAGTGTTTGTCCTTCTCACACGGAGGATCGGCAAATATCAATGATATTTACCCATCCCCCGCTCTGCCTCGCACAGAGCCGCTGTCATCCTGAAACTGACAGGATGACAGCGGCTCCGATCTCCTACCTGCTCGGCCATCCTGACAGCTGCGAACGCGGCTTCTCTCCCCCTCTGGGCGGCTTCTCTCCTCGCGGCTTCTCTCCCGCTCGGCCATCCTGACAGCAGGCAGCGCTCCCTCCTGCGACCCCGGGCGGACGGGAAGCCGCCCCGAGGAGTGCCTGACTCAATGGCTTCATTTCCACTCGCCCCCACGTAATTTTCACTCGCAATTTGCGAGGGGGCGAGTGGAAATTTTCAGCCCTGCATTAGCATATACAGTTTACATTTTTCACATCCCAATATTAATATGCAAATAAGAATTTGTTGAACTATTTGCATGCATCTTCCATCTTTCCACCATATTTAGGGTGTAAAATGAAACATGGCCTCATACACCATCCCATACCGCACGGACCTGGGGCTGGTGGTAAATACTGCAAGAGTCTGTGCTTTGCACCCACGATATACTGATCCCGGGTACAATGCTCTACTTATAGAATAAAAGGTGAAAGCACATTTATCATAGCATCAATGTTGCTGCATTTACTACTTTTTTGGAAATGGTGAACTGGCCCTTTAGCCCCAACACTGCATTGTAATACAGAGCTGTGTATGTTCTCTACTACCAGAAGTAAAATAAGAGCTGGGGGTTCTCTCTAACGCACTAGAGGGATGAATGCTAAAATATGTAGTATTTTCTATTTGTTTAGTATACACCCCCAGGTTAGCGCACTCAGTGTTAAGGTCCCCATATCTGAGCATAAATTATATCAAACAGACGGTGTCTTCAGGTGGGCTCTGGTGTGTTGCGGATAACTGCAGCATGTCTTGCAGTGTGAACAGGACACAGCAAACAGTTGTTTTGTATGTGCCCTTGCAGGGACTGTTTTTAAACAAGTGCACAAAAACAGTAGTCACTGCACATAGTGTGAACAGGACCTTAAGGCTCATGTTGGTAGGTGTCCTTATCAAAATTAGACATTCCATTTGAACACAGCTGCATGTGTTTGAATGTAAAGTGCAGTGTTTAGCTAGCAAAGGCTGCGTATGACCTGCTTTGCCTGCTGTTCAAACATACCTTCGTAGGACATGCTGTGTGACAACAAATACAGGGCCACGCAAAGCAAGTCAAATGCTTGGAGTTCGGTGTCCCAAATGCAAATCCTGGGGATCGGGCCCAAGTTGGAGTGAACACGAACCCTATCCTAACCCCTTTATAGGAAACACAGCTTTACTGGATAGGTGTAATTTATTAAGTAGTTAGTGAATGAAGGCACGTCCTGAAGGGTAAACCTAGATAGCTTTATTGCCTGTGTCAATACGTGTGCTCACTTTAGAGCTCCTCCTCCTCTCCCCATACAAGTCAATTGGATTTCAAAAGCAGCTTGAAGTACTGTAAGTTAATGTGATTTAAAAGAAGTCAACTGCAGGTCAGAAGAAGGTCAACTCAGGTCAAATGTACCTGTCAATGCATCTCAAACTGATATTAAATGCAGTCAGCTTAAAGCAAGTGCATTTTTTTTCATCAGCACAAGCCGAAAGCTAGTTGACAGGCCCTAAGGGCAAGGCAATGCCACGGTGTAGTTTGGCATCTATGGCACCCAGGACTCTCAGCCAGAGGGACTGAGAAGGTCCAATGTGTAAAACATTTCATAAGGAAGAACCTGGCTTTTCAGATTCTTCCAGGTTTTCCTAATTCTAGCTGGGGTCGGGTGCTCTTGAGATTTCTTAGAGCACTGGGTGGGATGAAATCTCCAGTCCTGGAGCCAGGTTTTGCCAACGACCAGTCTGGGCTGATCAGGTGGCTGAGAGTAGGCTCATTAAGGAGCCAGACCAGAGCTCAGGGGAGAGTTGGTGTGGTATGTGCTGGAGGCACACAAGAGCCAAGCCAGGTGGTGTGGTGAAGCTACACACATAACAGCCATGGAGGATTAGGGAGGCTGAGAGAGCCAGACACACAAGGTGTGTGGAATGATGCTGGAAGCAGCTAAAGAACATGACGTACCTGTGAAGTAGTTTGCTAAGGCCAACGTTAAAGTCCAGGGACTTGGATAGTGAGTGAACGGGACAACCTTGAGTTGGTGAGACAAGATACCTTTCTTGCTCAAGATAAATTAATTTTACTTTATGTTATATGCTGAAGTTAAGCCTTTATTTGTGTTTTCCACCTGTGAGTTGCCTAAAGAGAAAAATAAATACTTTTTGTTTATGGAAAAGCCATGTGCGAGTGCTCTGTGAGCTCCCCAACATTACATTAGCTAGCATGAGATGATTGGGCAAGAGCAACAAGCTTTTTCGGACAGCCCCATATAACCTACCACTTGGAGCAATCCTCATTTTTATATAGTGTTCTTAGGTTATAGACCTCCTCTCTCTCCTGTGAGAGGAATGTGTTTTCTGTAATAAAAGTTCTCTTGGTGGTTCTTGTGTTGAGCTTCTGGCTGCTCTTTAACCATTATAACTGTCTCCCTGCAGCTTCAGGATTGGTGCCTCTTTTTTAGCAAGAGTCTTCTGGACCATACCCGGACTCCCCCTGCCAAGGGCCATTCTGTAATATCCCCTGTATGGGTGCGCACCTTGGCACTGTTGTGTGTGTTGCTTTAGCTGCAGGTGCTATACAGGTCAAGGTCCAGCTGTTGGTGGAACCTTGTCCCCCTAAAGCCAGGATAGGGTTTTTGCCTGTTATCCTGCGGCCTTGGGGCAATGATGCTGCAGGACAAGGTTAAGTTATGGTCTTGCCCTTTAAATGGTCTGTGATGCCTGCGAGTATAGGTGGCAGCTGGGAGGAGTGTGCCACATCGCCTTGTTAGTGTGTTGCAGCCTTGTAGCTGCCTGCAACATTGTAAATGAAGTGTTACAGCTGTGTGATGCTGGTCACATTACTTGGGTTTCAGAATGTTGCATTTTGTTGTCAGGAGCTCAGGCATTTTTAAATTTAGTGTGCTGTGGGAGAGTGGCCACCTCTGAGACTATGCAGCCCTTCCATTAGGGACTGCACTGTGCATTTCCTCATCACATCTGGACCCAGGACATTCTGGATATTTGGGTCCATAATGTAATCTCCATGGCAAGTCTCTGGATTGCCTAATGTGCCTCAGCAGCAAGACTGGGCTATCTCTGAGAGGGCGGATTTCAGACTCGCCACTGGAATCTGAGAAATCCTTTATTTTGATGACTTGATGGATCCTCACGGAGGATGCCAGCCTGATGGACTAAGGAGGAGTCCTGGATTACTTAAAGATTCAAGGGATATAGTTGTTGAGGGAATCTTAGCTTCCCATGAACGCTCTGAAGCTCAATGCTGTCTCTACAACGCTGCTCAACTGCTGTGTCACCCAACCAGAGTCCAATTGGTCAATGCCACAGTGGTGGCCTACAAATCACCAGGGAGGCACCAGAAGCCACACAGTCATAAGAAATGCATACCACTTCTGACTGGGGCAGAACTTTATTTAGCGACCCTCACCGCTTAGCACATCCTGGGCATGGAAAATTGGCAGGTGGACTTTCTCAGTTCAACGTCTGGATTTCAGAGAATTGTCTTTACACCCAGAGGCATTTCTAAACCTCTATCACAAGTGATGAACACTGGACATGGACCTCCTAGTGTCCAGTTTCAATAACTGGACAGGTTTTTTGCCAGCATCAGGGATCTTTTTACCTTTGCATTTAATGCTTTGGTGCCTCCATGAGATCAGCTCAACCCATGCCTTTGCCCTCCATTTAAAATCCTCTCTTATCTGCTCTGCAGGATCAGGTACACTTTACTCAGACATACCGAGACCCCTGGCAGCCACAACATGGGCCCTATACGACCTCCATACTGAAGGACAATTTCACCATTGTGCTTCTTAGTCACTGGCATTTACATCTTGTCTATTATAGCCCAGGTCCTGACGGAAAGGGGGTTATCAGTTTCTGTCATCTCTGTGCCTTTTTTTGCAAGGGGCAAATTTCAATCTTGGCTGTCCTTTTTCAGTCATTGTTAGCCTTTCATTTCTTTTGGCCTTTTTTGTGTAGGGTGTTGCTCACATCACTACCCTGTGATACCATGGAATCTCAACCTGGTTCTGTTGGGCCTTAAGAGGCCCCGTTTGAACCCATTAGGGACATTTATATAGCTGATCTATCTAGCACGATTGCCTTGGATAAAGTTATTCTGAGTCCTAAGACCTCTTTTTTTCCTCCAAGGTGGTCTTTTCCTTCCACCTTAACAAGGGCATTGTCCATCCTTCCTTCTGTCCTGCTTTGAAACATTCCAAGTAACTTTCTCTCCACTCTTTGCATGCTGTACAAGTCTTCCTCTCAGCTACAGCTTACGTTAGGCAATCAGTCTCCCTCTTTGCCTTTCCCAAAGGTTCCTGTAGGGGTCTCCCTGTATACCCAGTTGTACAGTATAGGTTAACACAAATCAGGATAAAAATTACTGTAGGTGAACAGAATCTTTGAGATTTCAAATCTGTGAGTAGCCATTGCTGATTTGTTTTTAAAAGTGCAGACTTCAGGGCTGTCTTCATAAATCTGGTGTTTCTACTTACTGAGTCAAACCAGGACCAAGCATGTACACAGTAAAGTTCATGCTTCTGCCTTGTAAGATTTTCAAGGTCAGTATCACATTAGTAGAAGTCAGGATGCCAACCTCGAAACCTATACATTCGAAAATCAAGACCTTTAGAGGGAATGTTGTTGTCTATGGCTATTGGCTATGTAGTGTTAAAAGCTTTAAGACAAGGATTGAACATTTGTTCATTACAGTAAAACCATAATTTTATCTCAGCGTTTACTGGTGGAGAATTCTTCCAAGAGGTGGCCAGAATGCATTTACCATCTACACATCTGTTGACAATGAGCTCATTTTGGAATCTATCACAACATTTGTCACAAGAAAAAAATTTTTTCGCCACAATAGCCCCACCCAGAGACAAGGGCATCATCTGTTTTAAGCAGTTGTGAAGAGTTCTCTCTTCTACGGAGGGGCCATGTACACTCTGCGCTCCTTACAGAAGTTGAAATGAAGAGCCCGAACCATTTCTAGATTCTCCAATATCTAATAGGATGAACAGATTTAGTTAACACATTTTCCCCACTGTGCAATAGTTTACAGTTATTTACCTAGGGAGGAAATAAAATGTTCCACTTGAAAGGAAAAATTAAATCGAACTGTGACAGCAGAAAATGGCTGAACAAACGGGAAATGTGTTTAGCATGACAGTGAACACTGGGAGACTGCAGACACAAAGCCATGGGGGACTGAGAACGTGAGAAATGTGAAGTAGCTAAAGCATGCCTCATGGTGGAAAGACATACTCTTGAGAGAATAATAAATCACTGTTTTTCTCCAGGGGATGTAGGTTTGAGTGTGCACAATATATGTAACAAGCCTAGTGTGATCAATAAGATGGAAAGACAGATTTGGCTAGAGAAAAGGTGATGGTGATTAGCTTTAGGATTAAGCGAGATAGACTGTAGGATAAAAGAATCATGAAAATGAAAGCCAGGTAAAATAGTAAAAGAACATAGTAAAAGCACTTGATTTGTGATGATAGAAATTGTGTTTGCGTGCTCTTGTGGGATATAGTATTCCATTATCAGTGTGACAAAATGGAGAATCAGGACCAGCTTTGTTATAACAAAACTGTGAACATTTAAAAACAGAGAACAGTGGACTAAATAAAGTTGCATATTATTTGCCATTGCCTGGATCACTATGCCACAGGATTTCAGGGGCGTTACTCATTTCAGGTAGGAGTTGTACCAACGCCACCTGTCCATTCCTCTTTAGAGTCTGTCTCTTCACAGCCCATCACTTTCTCTTCACAGCCTTCTAGCATAAATGCCCCCACTGTTCCTACTGAGTGGTGGCAGCACTCCCCCTCAGGCAGCATCCTTAATGCTGGACAGCAGTTTTCTTGAGCCACTCTGCCTCTTCTTTCCTAATTCTGCTTTGATGCTCTACTTCATCATCACAAGCCCAAAATTCTGGACATGTGGAGGCATTCAACTTTCTAGCACCTGTTGCGGCACCTTTCCTTTTATTGCTACAGTTTGACCCCTTGTTTGACCTTTGCCTGCACACAAAGTATTCTACTGTTTGTCACATGACCTGACCCTTTTGTTGGAAAATGGATATCTCTTTGACTACAGCATGCCCTGACTCTTGCCGGCATAATGGACTACCGCTCTGACTGCAGTCTGCCCTTACTTGGATAATGGACTTGGAATTCAGTCATGTAATGATTACATGGCTGCAAGTAAGATCAACAGACATACCTGGCAGGCAAAAACATTTATACTCCTACCATAACAGTATGGGAATTCATATTTTTTCACCCCCCAAACTTTTATTGTACAAATATAAACCTTTCTTTAGGCTGGATTCACACTTCTGCTTTGTGTTGCTATTTATTTTGAATGACAGTGCACCACAATGGATGGCAACACACAGTAGTGCAATGTGTTAAGGGTAAATGTGTGATTTTTAGGCACATTAGGGTGCTTTCAAAATGAATGGACTGCCTTAACGCAACACACGCCAACGAGCAAAATATTGCGTGTTAACCGTTAAATGGGCCCTTACTGTTGAGGTTTTGGAAGAAAATGACCAGGCCCTGGTCTCTGGTTGAAAGCATTTTACAACTATATATGACAGCTATTAGCAGGCTCTGGCTTGCTGGGGATTTACAAAAACCAATTCAAGATAGTCAAGATGTGCTCATGGGTTTTATGACTTTATTAGAAGTCTTTTGAGGCTGTGCAGACCCCTGGTTAAGTACTGTTTTTTCAGTTTGGTCTGCTTGAGCACGTTTTTTTGAATAGGGGTGAGGGTATGAATTGTGTCAATTCCCTGCCTAGCCCCAGACATAACATCTAAATATGATCCTTTTGCTGCTGACTTCAGACTTGGGAGAAATGATGATGGCACTGTTTTGTAGGAATTCCCATTCTCTGCGCTCCACTTGGGTTTTATCAGACATCATAATCATCACAGTGGCTTTATTTAAAGTAAATAAGCCTATAAATTCCCAGAGACTGCTGAAAGAGGGGCAAGTGCAGTGATATTAAATAACTGATAAATAGCTAAGTGCATGTAATACATTAGCATAATGAGGCCTGGGACTGTAGTGAGTATCTCAAGGGGGATCAGTGACCTAAATCAGAGGGAAAAAAGCATGCCTTTGCTGGAAAAAGGGAGTCACTCCTATATGAAATGTTCTAAAATCATTGGCAAACTGGCAGTCTGAGAGAATCACATCATCCCCCAATATCAATATTGTTGCCTGAGCAGAAGACGGAGCTTAATAACCAAATTTGCACATGTTACCTGGGTATGGTACAGTGGCACTGCTATATATATGGTACAGTGACATTGCTGTAAAAGTCTACCTTGGTCTAACTGATCAATAGTTGGGCTCAGGAGGTTGGAGGACGCAATATGAAGATTTGTTTATATGTTTGGCTGTCTGTATCTATGTGTTTACTGACTATTATAATACACAGTTGTCTTGGTTATGGATTTTTTTTCATCGTAAGTTCAGTTTAGTTGCCCAGGTTTTTGAAAGGTTTACTTTCGGTCAGTTTGAGGTTCTTACTGATTTTGCTGTATGCATAAGCCATGTTTTTATTCAAATTATGCTGAAAGATAACAATGTGAACCTAGACTCTAGCTTTCTCTCCAACATATTTTTTTCTGTATATTCTTGTGAACATAAAGGAAAATGGGCCATCACTTTTTTGTTGAAGAATGTGGGAAAATTGCATTTTCCATGTCATAAAGTAGTCTCGGGCTTATGACATTTTGTTTTTTTTATAAAGGATAGACTTGCTTTGATTTAAGATAATGGTGACAGATTTCAATATATTTTCTCTTTAATGATGAGAAAGGGGCAATTTCAACTCACCAGAGCACATATTTCCATCTTCTTGAAAAAAAAAAAAAGCTGAGATAGTGCAGTCACCAAATTATTCTGATGTTAAAATTACTTTGTGACTCAAGAACATTTACCTGACAAGATTCACCCACTCAAACACCTCCACAGTACACTGTGTATGTGTGTGTGTTACACATCTATGTGCACCAAAGCATAGAAATTGAAGTTGTTTGTGAAACTTCTACTTTGCAATCCTTTAAGCCTCAGTGTGCAATTACAGATTTCAGCAGTCGTCATTATTATCTACTTTGACATCTAATGCTTTCATTCTACTTAGCTCAGATTACCCAATTCCTAACAAATAAACCTAATTAAAACAACACCATCCTGGATGGCTTCTTTGTAATATATATTCTGTGGGGTTCAATAGTTTACCTGGGAAAACACTGGTGTTTGTTTGTCCTTATTGAAGACTTTCATTCAACACTATTTTCATAATGATCACATAAAATACAGTATATAAAAAAGTTACAGCTCTTTTCTGACTCGCAACCAGCTTCTAGAGTCTGTCACAGATGCTAATAACAAGGCCCCCTTAGAGATTTTGGTCCCACCAACAAGACCATAATGGGGATGTCAAACTGGTGTCCCTAATTATATTCTTTGTCTACAGAGAATTTACTAAGGGATTGTAAAACCATTGTCTTTCTTTTTAATGGCCATGGAATTAGGACAACATTTAGAACTGAAGGAGAATTGTCTCTACTGAAATCTATGAGAGAAAAGTTTATCTGTGATTTCAAATTGTCAAGAAGTATCTGTTTAAACGTTCAAGTTACATCTGTGACTTTTGCCATGCAAAATAGGCAAGCGATACAGACATGTGGAAAATGATCAGATTGCCTGGTTTTACCCAGAGTAAAGCGGCCAAATATCAAAGGGGCGGTCTGTTGGTTATATGTTTAGATGAAGCACTGAGATCTTGAGGAATGCTGAATTAGGTTTTACTTGCTTAGCAGGACATTACATGTATGTATATCAATAAAGGATTATACAGCATACATATAGAACTTCCTGTGAAATCATAGATAGAAGCATGCATATAGAAAAACTAGCATAGACTAGACTTGCACTACAGCGCCATCTAGTGCTCGGTACATCAGAATGTCAGTAATGTAATCAGTGCCTATTAGCATATGTTGTTGCATTTGCAACAAGTCTACTCTTAGGATCGTGGTGTGGGCCCGAAGTGACGAGGAGGACCTCCCTTGCAACCCCGTCTGATGACCACTGGGGTTGAGAACAGTAGGTTCAGGCAGGGGATGCACGAGTGCCGAATGCGGATCTTGAGGTCACGAGGTCTACTTGGTGACCTGGCAGAATAGCCGTCGTGCTTGAAGGATTCAGCAAAAGGGAGAGTAAGAGACAAGCCGGGTCAAATACGTGCGGGCAGCAGAGTACAAGGGGTTAACCAGAGAAGGGTCTAGAGACAAGCCGGGTCGATAATGTGCGGGCAGCAGAGTACAAGGGGTTAACCAGAGAGGGGTCTATAGACAAGCCGGGTCGGTAATAGGAAGGCACTGGAGACAGGAAGCACAATGGGGAAGGAGCAGGAAAAAGGCAAGCAAATGAAACAATGGGAACCGCATAAAAGCACAGCAGAACCCTCCAGTGCTGGCTGAAGATCACCCAGCACTGAATGGGCGACCTGCGGCGCTTTATATAGACCGAGATACTTGTTACTGCGCATGTATTGCCGCGATGACGTCGCCGCGTGGGGCGTGACCCGCCGGGCCGTCCAGCGTCTGTGCGGCCGGCACGAGCCGGTGGACGCCCTCTCTGTCTGCGTCCCCGCAGAGGGACTCGGTATCTCCCGCGGGCAGGTACCTGACATCTACCCAAAAGTGATATTTTAGTTTTAGGTGTCAGGAAGTCAGTCTCTGTCTTCTTATATGGCTTGTATACCTAAAATGTCCCTGCCATCTTTGTTTCTGTCCACCTGGAGGTTTTAGGTGTTCCCGCTGCATGTGTTGTCTAGATGGCTTGTTAATAAAGAACTCAATAACTACTGCTTCCCAGACTACAGGACAAAAGCAGATTGTGACAAGGATAGGATATGTCTTTACAGCAGCCTGCACCTTCCTCACCCTGGTGAACCTGCAATGCCTTTTACTGATTGGATTCGTATGTTTGAGAATTACAGGCTTGCTTCTGATCAAGAGGACTTACCCACTGTTAGAAAATGTGCCTGGGAGCTGGACAGTGTATTTTCTATACTTTACCAGCTACAGATGAAACCTATGATACAGATCTCAATACATTAAATAACTTCTTTGTGCCTGGTAAACATGGTTGCAGAATGATATAAATTCCAGCCATGTGGAAAACATAATGGTGAATCCACAAGCCAGATCTACAATTAATAGCTGCTTTGAGAGGGTTGGTTGTTACCTGTGAGTTTAGTACTCTAACTGATGATAAGAGACCAACTAGTAGAAAAATAAACTCAGCTTGCATTAAAGAAAGATTGCTCATGGAACATGATTCACCTTTAGCAAAGGCTCTTACAAATTCAGTCAGGGGATCTGCCTCTCATAAGGCACATACTCAGGAAAATGAACCACTGCCTGCATCTAATCTGAACCTGGTTAGTAATCTTAGAGACCCTATTCCTGTGTGTGGTTGCCTGTGCAAACGTTACATTGTATAGAAAGGCAACACGGTACTGGAATCTCTGCTGCATGAAACCTACAAATAGTGGATGGTCTTATCACAACAGCTTGAGTTGTCTCCATGCTACCAATGTCCACAGATTCGCCACTAAGTGTCACCTACTAGGATTTTTGTAAAAGTGTGATCAGTTGTGAAACCAGTGTGTCAGATGCCAAGAACTTAGGAAATGACTAGAACAAGATTTGATTGAAAAAAAATGATGCATCTGAATAATATAGAGAGATTGGGAGGTTCAACAGAAGGTTGAATAGGTGCTGCAAACTCTTAACCAGTTGACATCCGCGGTGTTAAACCCCCTTCCCATCCAGGCCATTTTTCAGTACGTACTTGTACTGAGTACTGTACTTGGTATCTGTGCAACCCTACTCTTAATATATTACAGATACATTTTGAAAATTGTTTCTTACAGAGTTAGATATCTTGGATATCTACCAGACATGCAACTACACAAGCATCACCAGATGAGCTATGACATGGCAGACAAATGCACTAAACTTTATGTTGAAGACATTCAACTCCCACCAGGTCCAGTGCCTCTGAAATAATTAGTTGCTAAGACTGTTAAAAATCAGCAAGATAAAAGTAAGGCATATGCTGATCGGAAATGTGGAGTCTGGATTTCTAGTTGGAGTTATAAGAAACCTGGTTTATTGAAATGGGGGAATACAAACTTTCCAATCTGTTTAGAATCACAGCAAGGACCTGTGAAGTGTCATATGGACGACGGAATGACAGTTGTCTTGTACCTACGAGGCAGGACTTTTCATACGTTTCCGTTGATGAACGACATTTTCCTATTTCTACTAATAACAACCAAACTGGAGAACAGGGACCTAAACCTCCTTGATATATTCAAAGAATCAAAAGGCCTACTGTATGGAGAAAGGTATATGTAATGTAATTAAAATGCATAGTACTTTTTTGTGGTGTAGTTCTTTACAGTGTTGTTGTCTGTACTTTTAAATATTGATATATTTGTACTATGAAGGGAATATATGGTGTTCATACCTCTGGCCTTTAGATCTCACCATTCACAGTTGTTATAAGAGGGTCAATCAAAAATGAATGCCTCCATTATTCAATTCAATTATAGCTTGTAGTTTTAGCTGCAGATCCATTGGTTCTAATTACTCAATCTGAAAAAGAAAAGCATACATTAGTGGGGTAAGAACACATCTATAACAAGGGACATGAGCATTCACAGTCACTCTAAAAGATCACAAATTACAGACATGAAGGCATTACTTTTTTTTTTTAAACGCTGCACGCGTTTAATAGAGGTCTGAGCTTTCTAATATATTACTCTATAACTACTCTGCCTCCCACACTACAGGACACAGCAATGTAAATAATATATATATATATAAAGTTCAAGTCTTTAACCTGCTGCATTAGCAACCTGTCTAGTAGCCTTGTAGCTCCAGGATTCTGTGTTCAATTCCCACTAATTATATGAATGTTTAATCATGGGCATCATACATTTTTCTGCCGTAAGGACCATTGTGAATGCTTCTATATACTCTGAGTGTTTAAAAATGTGTTTCAGCCAACCTTTTCCCTGACACTGTGATTGAAGCACCACCTAGAGGTTATACACTGCCACATCAGGATGGACAAGTGTCTTTTACGCAAGACATAAACATGGGTTTTCCTTGGCACTCTATCCTAGTGTCTATACAAGACACCCCCATCTTTTTTTCTTTGCTTAAATAGAAATACATTTATGGTTTGCAGTTAATCTGAGCCATCACATATACAAGTCAGGAATTCCATGAAACCTTTTCCTCTATAAACCACTTGAACAACCATTTTTTATTAGAAAAGGTAGAGTTTATTTGAAAGATCTGTTGCTGTATATTGCGACATATCGGGAATGTATCATTTTTATGAAACGCAGGACAAAAAAGAAGCTGTTAGAATAAACAATTAATGTTAAAACTGTTGCCTATACCTTGAAATGTAATTATTATTTTATCCTGCAGTTTCCACCAAAGATAACCTCTGATTATGCATCTTGTCATTATATGCTGAGTTGGCATTGCTCAGGTTCCTGGCAGGTTAACTTTATTAATAATAATTCTAATCAGATTTCTACTCCATTAGATCTAAGTTGTGTAGAAAAGCAGAAACTTACCACAACCATAATAACACACAGCTGTATGACACAATTCCATTAAAACTCTTGCTTACCTGTCACATACAAAGCTTCCCCGCACAACTCCAGCAGCATACTGCACAAACTAATCTAGTCTTGTCTTTTTAATTATTGATCCAGAGAATGACCTATGGGTTGTCACTTGGTGCTGTTCCCATATGTGACAGAATTGGACAGATGAGTGATCATTGTCTCTTCACGGGAAAACCAGTGATTTTTTTAAGGTTTGCTGTCAAATAGCATATTGATTTAATCTCAAGTACCTGTTCTTTTCAGGGTAAAATGATAGGAACAATTCTAGCAATTCACCAAGATAAAACTTGAACAACAGTACACCTATTAGTCACAATGTTAAATTTATATAAACTGAAGTTGCAGCAGCATGATGTTTTAAGTGGACTTCAGTTGTGCAAAACAACTGTATCGTCACTCAGCATAAAGAGTTAGGTCTTTCAAAGCATGCTTATTGTAATATGTATTTTGAAAAGAGAACTATGACCCAAACTTCTTTTTATATATTTTCTGAAAGCCAAGACCCTGTAGAATAAAATGTTGGCAGTTGCAAATTTATATGTTGCACGATATTAGCACAACTCTTTATCAAACCCCAAAATTTAGTGCAAAATGCACTTAAGTTAAATTTAGTGTCCCAAAACACAATATAATACCCATTTTTTGCCTAGGTTAAAACCTGTGAGTGCCTGTGAAACGGCGACAAAATTGAGTACCCAAAAGTCCATAGACGCTTTAAAAGCCCCTACAGGTAGAGGTATGCATAAATATTGGCCCCAGAATGTTTGCTCTTACTATGGTGTGTGAGGGGTACCCAACATATGCAGCACGATTGTCATTTTCATATGTAGGCACACCCGACGCATGTTTACGTGAATACGCGCACGCTCGCGGGGGCAGGGGACTTTAAAAAATGTTTTAATTTTTTTACATTAATTTTATTTAATATTTTTTAAAACAGTTTTTTTAATTCTTTAATTGCAATCAATTGTTTAGAAGCCCCCTGTGTGATAGCATATTGGGGATGACAGGTCCACTTTAAGGTGACATTAGGGGTCTAAAAGACCTCTAGTGTCACCTGTCTACTTTAAATAAGCTATTGAAGTGCAAATCGCAGAGGTGTCGGCATTTTACCGGCCCGTAGAAGCGATCTAGCAGCAGCTGAGTTGCCAGAATCGCTTCTTTTTAGTGGGTCCCCTAACAATATTTTTAAGGAATGTTAAACATACAATCAGTGGACAGAAATATAGAAATCCCCTGTATAGTACCATGTTGGACCACATTCGGGGCCCCTTTACAACTATATGTTGTAGCAACATCATTGCAGTGCACATTACGTGTACTGCAGTGGCAGTATTTTCAATGACATCCCATCACATTATGGCAGCACACATATTACACTACTGCACATTATTGTGCGCTACATTGTCCAAAAAGGTGAAGGCGCATTTTTCCATTCTGGTACATTGGATACTATTGGATAAAATTCATTGCTATTTGCCCAGCATTTAGAATTCCTGTTCTCTACGAGACGACATTTACAATGCAGCACATTTTACAACTGCCAGTCCTGATCACTTTTTTTTTTTATAAATTACTGTTTTTAAATGGTGAATCATTGATTTGATCAATTAATCAACATTGATTCCCAATAAGACCCTTTGTGCTTGATCCTGCTTACTCATAACTGCACACATTAGCTGTTCAGCTGTAGAATTGCTGACTAAATCTTAAATTGCATATGTTGTCCTTCAGCCTCTCTACCCGCTGGAAATTCTTGTTAAAACTAACTTGAATCGTGAACATTGGCAAAGAGCCAGTGAAAGTGTTTGGATTCAGGCACAACCTCTTTCTTTTAAAGTGTATCTATGACCATAATTTAAAATCATACATTCATTTCCACATTTTCAATTATTTCTAGCTTATTCCTGTTAATGTGACCAATCTTAAAGTGACACTAAACTCAGGAGGTAAATCTTACATTCAAGTACCTTAACTATTAACGAAAATGTATCTTATTTGTGTATCACTCGGCTGGAGAGCCTCAAATCATCTTTGAATTGGTGCTGACACTGTCCTTCCTTTGTGTATCACTCGGCTGGAGAGCCTCAAATCATCTTTGAATTGGTGCCGCCACTGTCCTTCCTTCTGGTGGCTACTTTTGTTCCCCATGGTCCCTGTGTGTGTTGTAAAGTAGTCACTGCCCCAAGTTCACTACAACTTCAAAACAAACTAAATGTGAGATTGTAGTCCATCCTCGGAGTGAGCTTGGAGCGGTGACTACTTTACAACACACACAGGGACCATGGGGAACAAAAGTAGCCACCAGAAGGAAGGACAGTGGCAGCACCAATTCAGAGATGATTTGAGGATCTACAGCCGAATAATACACAAATAAGATACATTTTTGATAATAGTTTAGGTACTTGAATGTGTTTTTAAGATTTAACTCCTGAGTTTAGTGTCACTTTAATGCTTAAAAATGTACTTTTTGAAGAATCCCACACCTTTTTTTTTCTTAAAAGCAGTAACATATATTCACAATACCTTATAAACATTGCACTGCTCTTTTACCCATTTCACAGAGCCTGCTGTCTGAACTACGAATATACATCTGGTCGTTTAGAAGAGGCGGTTTAGTAGGCACAGTCAGTACAGGAAACACACCTCATGTGACGACATCACTGCCTGCAGGCAGCAATAAACCCAAAGGAATGATAAGAGGAGAAACCGCAAAGCATGCAGGGAATCCAGAAAATTGAGGCAAAAGGATGGCCAACAGAAAACACTAATCGTAACATAAAAGGAAATTTATCAAGTAAGCTTATATTGGATTGTCAAAAATATAACTATCGTTTGTATTGCTATTACAAAGTTGATGTTATAAAATGAGAGTGTATGCAAGACTTTAGATCTCCTTTATTGTGCCCCCCATAATCTCATGTTATCAAATAAAGCTAGCACACCACCACAATTATATTGCAAAGTAGTTTTTTGTATTATAAAGTTATATTCAAGGTGTACAAAGATGCAAGTTGTGATACAAAGCATACAAATGCACAAGAGCTTATAATACAAAGTGCCCTTTAGTGTTAAAATTGTTGTGGTAGTGGTGTGCTAACATCATTGGAGAATAGTTGTGTTATGATTGTTAGTGGTAGGCAGGGCCAGATTTCACACAAGGCCAAATGAGGCACGACCTCGAGGAAGCAGGGAGTAGAGGGGCAGCAGTGGTGGGGAATTCCTATCTCCTGACGCCTGGGACATGCAGTATTTACAATTGTCGGAATAACTGTTCTATTTAAAAAGATGAACATGTTTACCATATTCATTACATCTGGGAAAATGTTTAATATTGTTGCAGTGCAGACAAACATCTTTAAATTTAGAATTCTTAATATATAAGTTGCTATAACAACAGTAATGGAAAGAAGAAATCATTCATTTGCTCTCTATTCCACAGTGGAGGGCAGCTGGCAATCTGTAGATTGCCCAAAGGTCAAGTATGCTGTGTTTCAAGCACCCTCATATTGTTCATGTGAAATAGAATATTAATGCCTCCGCTAGGTTTTATTGCAACGGACATGAATTACAATTACATGGAATACTTTTACTCTTGTGTACAGTGCGAGTTATACATAATAAGATTTTGGCGCCAAAAGTAAATTGCATTGGTACTGTAACTTGATTGTCATGACAACAGGTAATTGTTAATTACCCAGCTAATTAACTGCATATCATGAAACAGGGCCACTATAAGTTAACGATCCCTGTTTTTGCAGCATTTTACACTGAACAGCTAAACTTTCCTGCTAACCAATCAACAATAACCAGCCTGCTGCCTCCAAACTAATTTGCTACTCCTGTAATACCAGCCAAGTTAAATTGCTGTCCCCAGGGTGTCCCCAGCACATATTGGCATTGATTTTTCTCTTTTTTTTTTAACAGCTAGAGTGTACAGCTGAATCTGCTTCTCTTCTGCAGACTCTGATATGCTTACTTGTAAAGGTGAATGCGTTCCATACATTCCCAGAGTAAGCATACGATTGTGGGGTGAATACGTTCAGTTGTTAATGGTGATGTGATTTGTGGATGACAAGAGTTCGACTTGAATTTGGCAGAGGGGAGCAATGCATGTCGGCTTATTAAGCTATAGATCAATATTTCCTGACCCTTTGCTTGAGGACCTCTCTCAAGATTGTGATATAAAGAAATAGAGTGGTCTAGTTGACCGAGCCTATAATTATTCCACTTGTTCTCAGGCAGGGGTCACATGTGTTTGGCTTCCTGATGAGAGCTTTGGGAAACCTGGACATATACAGTTGAAGGATGGGGAATTTCTTTTTAATTAGGAGGCTATAGATAAATCCGGCAAAGTAAAAGAGCCTATTCCGAGTGGTTTCCTGCTGTGCTTGTCAAGATGTTTAAGTCTGAAAATATCCACTTGAATATAGACTATTTCTATACTTGCTAAAAAGCATGCAACAAGGAACAAAAGGACATTTGCCTCCCCCTTTTCATTAAGGCTGTCTTTCCAAAAAGGTTTATAAACAAGAGATTAATTTTATTTCTTCTTATGATTTCTCAGTGGGGTAAGCAGTGGAATTAGAACTTACAAGACAAAATACTTATTTTCACTGACCATACCATCAATCCCATTGCAGAATATTATAATTACACCTGCAGTGTATAGACCCAGATGGCGCTATATTGATCATAATTACCACATATATGTCATAATCTCAGTACCTACATAGGTTCCTAGGATGTTTCTCTGATTACACCATTGCCTGAGATATTACAAAAACAACTCTATTTTAATTATGTTTAGAAAAAATTACATTGTTGACTGTCACACTAAATAATATGCACATGAACATTTGAAAACCAAACGCAATACATGTTAAATAAAAGTAATTCACTAAGTAGAATAGTAGTTGTCCTTTCACTAATCTGTAGAACATTGGGTCTGGACCTTTTATGACCTGGACCCCATATTTAAAGTTTATGCAAACCCAAGAACAAAAATGTTATATATTGTAGCTTACCAGTCCTTAGATGTGGTGGCTGCATCATGTTTCTTTTTGTCAGGCTAAGAACATGTTTTGCAACTAAAGAAAAATACCAGTTCATCCTGCCAGTGCCCTTGTGAGTTTGTGGGCACTGAACTGAAATCTCAAATGTTATCAGCAAAGCAGTCTATCTTCTATAAACTACACAACCCCTTCCTCTCTATGTAATGTTAGTTGTCCAAATCAGGAGAGCAGCCTAGGATAACAACACTGCCCTTCCATAGATGTAGCACAGCGATTGAATGTTGTCACCCTAGGACAGAAAGTGTGTTACTGGCAGTAGCACTTGGTGAAAATTAAGGGAAAGCACATTTAAAAGATAATGAATGCAGGCATCACATCTAAAGACCGGTAAGCTGCAATATATTACATTTTGGTTATGGGTTTAGATTGGCCTTATGTACACAAGTATAAACATTTGCACCCACATAACAACATCCATATACATACTGACTTACTATTTACACCCATATGTAAATAAAAATACTGTCATGAAGCTATACACTGCCACCTCAAAAAACCATGGTGTTCAAATTCCCATTAAGAATAGTACTATCTAAATGCACAATCTGTGGGTCAGGACCACAAATGGAGCCTGTCAGTAATTGTGGGGGGTCAACAGATAGTTAGCATTAATATTAGTTTGATGGCATTCTTCTGAGAAACAGTATGGTTACCAATACTTTCTATAATAATTGTTGGCAAGCTATAATGCAGCAGATGTTTTGCACATAGATAGTGGCTACAGTTATATCAGTTATACAGTTATTATCTTAAATTGGGCATGGGCCTTTTAGAAGATTAGTTGAGCCTTCTCTATGAGGCAACCCTTTTTCGTTCTTTGACCTTTTTTTTTTTTAGTCTTTCTTCTTTTTTTCTTATTTGTATTACTTCTTTCTTAGACATTGCTGATTTCCTTAGCCAGTGTTAAATTGTTGTTGAACTATCCTCACACTATATTTTTCGTGTGAATGTTGGTCTTTCTATTTGTGCTATAAACACACTTTATTAAACAGTACTTTTAGGGAAAGTGTTGTATATAAACCCTTCCCACTTGTAAATAATCACATTTAACAGAACACCATGTCATTGTGAACATATTGAAGATTATCCACAGGATGGCTAGAGCACATCAAGGACTCCTCTCCTAGATACGTACCCCTTTTTGGTCTGCTTGGATTTAATTAGATAGCTGTGAAGGTGATAGCAAATACACATATCATGTTTTTGTCTTAATTAATAGGCTTTGGCACTTCCTCTGCAACTTCTGTGCTTAAAAATATTTTTAGTTTGAATGAATGCTTAATTACATTTTCCTGTAGAATAACAAAACAAAAAGACTTACAAATGGCAGCCCATAATCATGAGAGTCTTGGTCATTTCCCCCTGGGTTCAGGAGCAAAAGTCTCTCAAGGCAGTTCCAAAAAGAAAGGATTGTACACAAAGAATGCTCATATTTGGGGTGAGATGTCGTCACTACAAAGTCCAAATCCCATTCGCACTGCCACGGTCTCAAAACCACAAGGTATATGTGGTGCCCAGGTGACCACACGGATGGCGCCGTGCAAAACACTTATAGTAAATAAAAGTAATTCACCGGCACACACTTGAAGGGTTTTTAAAGTATTGATATGTTTATTCAATACCCAATGTCACATACTGTCATACGGTGCTAACGTTTCCGGTCCGCACAGGGATCCTTCATCAGAGCGACAGGTCTGTATTTGTTTCCATTCCCAAAAGGAGGGTCAAAAATGTGAGTGGTGTTGAGTCCCAAAGGAGTATTGCTGTGGTGGTTGGTTCCCAGAAGGTGATTTAATGCGAACAACGAACAAAGATCACAAAAGGGAAGAACAGTTGCTTGTTTAACATGTAGTTGTATATAAGCAGATAGAGGGGGGAGGTATTAGGTAAAGATAGAGGGGAAAGGTGATAGGGTCAACAGCAAGGATATAATATATCATGGTGATCCCAGGTGCACCACTCCTGTTAGCAGGAGTTAGTGTTAGTCCATGTGGATCCACGCGTCCTAGAATTTATTTATTGCATATTCTAGCTGTCTGCATTTCCATCACTTTTGTTGCCTGAATTCTGTTAAGTAAATCACGGAGTGTTGGAGGGTGAATTGATTTTTATTTGGAGGTAAGCAGAGAGGCTGCTGTATGCATGTTGAATTATTAAGTTGTTTAGATAACCCGTTAATTGGTCATCCTAATAGATGGTTTAGTGGGTCTCGTTTCACATTGTAGCTAAGCTTATCAACCTCTCGTAGGAATGGAGTGACGCTTGGCCAGGTCCACAAGGTGTGGTAGAAAGAGCCCCCCAGATCCACAGGTGGTAGAATGAGCCCACCTGAGATATGCATCTCCAGTACAAGTTGCTGGTGGTGGCATATATCTTATACAGTTTCTGTGGTGTGTAATACCAGTTCAGCAGAATATTGAAGGTGTTTTCCTTCATATACTGTACAAAACCAAGTGAAAGTTGTGCTGCTTGGTGCTATAAACAATATTATACAACATGGGGCATTTGTGTGCTTATGCACACCCTAAAAAGGCCTATTCAAAGAAATGGTAAACTCAGGTAAGTGCAAGTATGATGCACTCCTCTTTTGAAGATGCTATTTGCCTTGTTATTATTTCAAGGCTTCAATACTCTGATCTGTTACAGGTTCAGGCTTCCTGGACAGTGATGCAAATTATTGAGGCCGTAGAAAGCCAGACATCTAGCAGCTTGAGAAGGAAGTCGCCAGTTTATCTCATTACAGGATTTCTTAAATGCTTCTCTAATTACACCATACATGAAGTAAAAAATGTGTGCTACCTCATGCACATGGATGTGAAAGGGCCCTTAAATACAAAATGCGTAGGTTTGACTGGTATTTCCCTTTAAGTGAGGAATACTATTTACATTCCACCCTTTTTTCCCATTGAATACAGAACTGATTCTGGCATTACGTATGGAGAAAGAATATATAAATGTTGCCACTGACCCTTTTCTCCACTTTCCCTTTATCTCATGCTGCTGACATGTTATTTGAATCCTTGGCATATTGGTAAAAAAAATATATTTTTATCTGCCGAATAGCACTTCAAGATGACTGAAAATGGCAGAAGAAAAGCGCCATCCCTATTCATCTTCCTGTTTATTACTTTTACATTTGAAAACAGGATGACCTCATGTCTGTGTTGGCGTTTCCTTAATTATGTTACTGTCATAGCTGCTGGAATGCTAAACAATTATGCCTGAATCTTCTTATCTAAACTGCAGATTTATATTTTTATGTTGGTGTCTTCTCTTTAACCATGTGGTTCCCGCTTGTTATTTTAGGTGCTTTGCAATGTTTTTCTTCGTATTGTTTGAAAATGAATGGATGTAGTAAGGATACGGCTGGTGCCATTGTGAGATCCATGACATCCTTGGCAGCCTTTAGCACCACTGATCCTCTAGACTAAAGACAGTAGGGTGGCCCCCTAGTGAATGAGAGCCTGAAGCAAACTCCATCCACTTGTCTTCAGTTTGCAGACATTTTTACGGCATTGTGTGGTCTGCATCAGGCAACATTAACATTTCTAGGCCAAGCAGTTACTTTTTAGATAGCCCATAACTACCTGATGCTTCTTTACTCTTCATCGCCAATCATACATTATACATGATTATAAACAACACACTATCTTACCTGACAGTTATGAAAGATGAACAAAACAATAGCATTATGTAAACATACCAGTATCAAGCTGTTATTTTCAATCTGTTCAGTACTGAAATCACATGCAGTTTACCCATGCTTGAAGCTATACTCTTAGAAAAGCAAATATATTCTAAATACGAGAGTCAGGAGCCTTGGTGAGCTTTTTCGTATTTCTTTCTATATCTTTGCAGTAATCCAGTGTGAAGCTTTGCCTCTGTGCAGGTGCTTCCTGTAATATAGACCGGTCACGACTGCTCTCTATTTTTGTACAGGGTGACTTGGTCTTGTTTCTACCCCCTGTTGTCTGGCAGGCTGCCATTGCTGGCCTCTGCTTCTACAAAATATCAGTTGCCTAGCTGTCAAGATGATCCACTGGTTTCAATATTTTCACTGACCCAGAACAATTATGCAGTTTAGATCTGATCTGCATGCTTGTTTCAAATCAATAAATTGGCAGGTATAAAAAGATTGAGGTTGCGGGTACAATATATTCCGTATAGAAATACCTCTGATCATGTGGCATTCTGGTTTAATCGTGTGGAACAACAGGAGACATAAAAGAGTGATCTCATACTGCGTCTTTGCACAGGGACCCTCTGTAGTATCACTGTGTGATAACATGCTGTTGCTTTATTGAGGAAGGGACAAGTATTATAGTGGAAGTAAAAAAAAAATATAATAATAATACCGCCCTGAAGGCATTCTTTGCACAGGGACCCTCGGTAGTATCACTGTGTGATAACATGCTGTTGCTTTATTCTTTATTGAGGAAGGGAAAAGTATTATAGTGGAAGTAAAAAAAAAATATATAATCATAATAATACCACCCCGAAGGCACAATCTCTCCGATTGTGTAAGTCTTTTCTGGCATAAAAACTTCTTGTTCACATTGAGCAACTTTTTTTTTCTGTACACTGGTCGGCGCATGCACAGCTCAGTGCACAAACTTGGCACGCCAAGATGTAATTCCCATGCGTATGCGTGAAAGTTACATCATTGGGGCCCGGCCAATTAAGCAGCTGAAGACTCGAAACATGGAAGAAGACCGGGGAGGAAATGGCAGCGCGAGTAAGTAAAGAGCACAGCCCTGGAGGGGAACACCTTGGCAGGTAAGTCTGCCATCATGTGCTAATATGCTGTCCATACTAGCAAGTTATGGCTAAAAGCTCCTGGGGGGGTTTTTTTTCTTTTTCTTTTAAAGTTTACTTTACTTTCCCTGTAAGTGTCTGTCTCTGTACGTGATTAATGAGGTTAAAATGTGATAAATAGTAGTTCATGTATAGTATAATTTAGACTGAACTTGCACAGACATGCCAGTATATGCTTTTCTTTGTTGTTGAGGTTTAGCATTAAATTGTAGATTGATTAATGATTTGTATTCAAGCTATACCGAGTTATTCAGTAAATACAGTTCCAAGGACAAAGCACTTGAGCTGTGCTTACTCTGAAACTGGGGTAAGCCTGACGCCTACCTAATAACCCCAGTTATGTTTTTAGCTAAAGTTAAGCCAAGGTAACTGTGTAATAACAGCAGGTTGATCAAATATAAGGCTGTTTACTGAATACAAATATTTTTTTTTTCTCAAGGTATAATTTATTGGTAAGTTAGCTTTTTTATGATAGTGACATTAAACATGATCCCAAAGGAGTTCACAGTGTTAAGATTGATGTCTTTGTTTGATATCCAAATCCCAGTTCAAAGAACAGAATTCTCAGCTTCTGCCAGACCAATGCTTTAGTAAACTAAAGAAATCATAAACATCAAAACTGAGTGAATAAATTACATTTCAGAGGTGATGGGACAGAGTTAAAAGTCAGCACTGGTGTGCCACACAAACAGGGGATTCCAGAGGTCATTGGAGCAGGTCTATATCTGAAACCTACTTCCAATTTCCAGAAAGTAGCACTTGTCTCAGGTTCACCGCTGGGAGAAGAGAGGAGGAGAGCAGCGATCGATCCAGCTTCTCATATATTCTAAAAAAATCAATGTTTAATGTAGGAACGCAGGCTGCAATCTCATTATGGATGCACCTATAAGTCGGGGCAGTCCTGCTGGGGTGGTGGCTGTGTCCTGATACTTATAGAGATGGCAGGGATGTGATTGATCTTTTGCTGACCTCAGCAGTCTGTACCTGTTAACCTGCATACAGCACTAGCTTCTTTTTTCCCCAAGTGGGATTAAATTGGTTATTTAAACCTTCGTATGGAACAAGGTCAGCAAGCTCAAGAAAAATGTCTGAATTCGTCCATTAGTGTAAAAGCAGTCCTGCAGGGCTGATTAGCGGCAATCATTTAATTCCCATATCGAGGGCACAGTTGCTTCCTACATGAAAATCTTTATTGATATCAGAAAAATATTCATGCTAGAGTAGAAAAAGTATACGCATGGGGCCTGACTGCAATATAAAAAAATCACATTATACAGCCATGTTTTGGCAATATAATTTTATTTCTGTGCTCAAAGTAATTCTGCATCCAATTGTAGCAGCCTCTGGTCTGACAGGCAGAGTTCATATTGACTGCCTGCACTAAATCACCCTGCCTGGCATTTGTCTTCTGCCTTTGAAACTTAAACCAAAATAAAGAGGCAGCAAGGCACAGATGTTGAATCCTATATCTGAAAATAAACATTTGTACAATTTTTACTCATCTGAAAATCTCTGCAGCATTTGTACTACATATATTCTGCCCCCACTGCATGTTCTACAAATGCCTACCTACCTTTTTCAATATAGTACATAGTACTATATATTATATCGTTCATAGTACTATATAATACTATTACTTCATAGCCATGTGTTCATTTTTCTTTTTTCCTATAGATGGTACCTATTACAGGAAGCTGAGTATATATATTACCATTTACATCAGTCCCTGTCCCCCAAGATTTTACTTGATAATGACAACACCACAGTCTTATATACAGACACACATATACTAAGGTTAGTTTGCTCAGACACCAATCAACTTATCTAGGTTTTTGATTGTGGAAGGAAACCCCAAAAACATAGGGAGAACATGTGAACTCCATGCAGAAAGGTGCTTGGTAGAACTGAATCTAGGACTCAGCAATGCAAGGAAATAGAGGAAACAGTGCTTATTCTAGGAAGGGAGAATAAATGTACATACAAAAAGTAAACTGTACATCTGAAATAAATTTTTAGTCTTCGCAATGTTTACTGCTTTCACTCTGTAACACAAGATAGAAAATGCAAGAGCACATTGTCTTACTGAAATAAAGAGCTGACTTTCAGAAGAGCTGCTGCATGTCAGAGGGTTACCTGAACTGAATATTGAATTGTCCACAGTCAGTTGTTCCCACGATTGTTGTGAATCTATCAAACAAGTTGCATCCATCCTATGTAATAAAAGAAGGAAGTACACCAGTTCTTCAGTTCATTGAATGGCACAGCTGAGATCTTGATTTCAGATCATAGGTGGCTCTATAACCCTATGGTCAGAGATCAAGATCTCAGCAATGCCCTTCAATGAACTTGGAGAAAAGGATTTTATGGTGAGTACAAAAATCCGATTTTCTCTTCCGTTCAGTGAAGTTCAGAGCTGAGATCTTGATCTCTTACCATAGGGTTATAGAGCCACATGTGGCCAGTGATCACGATCTCAGCTGTGCCCTTCACTTAACTCAGGGAAAAGGATTTTTGGTGAGTAATACAATCCTATTTTTTGTTTCCTCCTTAGATTCATGTTAAAGAGTTATTCATTAGAAAAGGGCAATTTGTAAAGATTATGTTCCCCCCTGGACTTTTCCAAGATAGCTTTAGGGTTCAGGCTCAGTTTATTTGCAATATGAAGGCTAGTCTTGCATGCCTGTAACTGGTACAACATTCCAGTGAAAATATAACCCCACATATACCTGAAAACTGGCACAAATGTCCTGTCTGTTTTCATCTTATGTTTGCCCTGCTCAGGCGTGACTAAATTTTCTATATATCACTGCATTTTAATGTTTACATCAGCAAGAGGAGGGATAGACACAGTGGCTCTTAAGAGAATATAAAATACTTACTGTAGCTCAGGTGGTGGGACAGCTCCCCCTTCATTATTTACTGGCTTCCTAACTGGTTGCCTGCATAGTACAAAGGATAAGCACCTTTACTCTTGAAATCTTTCCAGGTTGCAGCTGCTAACAACGTCAACTGGAATTTTTAATGCTGATGGAGTGCTTCTCAGCTTGTATAACTTAGGTCAACTGTACGAACCATGGATATTTTCTTGACTGAGGCATGCTAGACCACAACTGATAATAGATTTCAACCTGGCTCAGTTAAGCAGAGATTTAAAACATTTCCTGATGGGTGGGAACAGGTGCAGAGAAGGGGGCTCCTGGCAACCCTGAGACAATTTCTCTGCTCCCCAATATTGTGGGTCCCCCCTTTCTGGCTCCCAGCCTCCTCCCAGCTGCAGCATCCTGGGCTTTGATCTCTGACACAAAGCCAGAAGATCAAAGATGCAGACCTGGGCTGTAGCCTGAGCTGACCTGCAGTGCTCTCCCCCCTGGTCCCCCACCTCCTGTTGGCTTTCAAAGCCTGAAGTCTGCAGATAACAAGAGCCCTGCTTGGGGTCTGCACACCGGGCACAGAGATAGGCCAGTACATGTCTTCTGTTTCCCTCCACTTTATCTTCCCCAGACAAAAGGAAACATGGGGGTGTGGTTTAGTTGCTCAGTAATAGCCTCTGTACTCCCCCTTCCCTCCCTTCTCATGCCGGCACCTCCCAGGACCTTTGTAAGTTTTGGTGAGAAGGCTGCATGGTTGTTCTTCTCTCTTACTGGCAGCCTAGAAGCTGCGCTGAGGCTGGTCTCTGTCTGCAGATTTAAGGAATAGGGACTTAACCCTGCCTGTTCTGCTCCACTACTGCTGGGATCTGTTGTCCCCCCTGCCGTCTACTGCTGAGGTCTGCTGGCATCTGTTGTTCCCCTGACGTCTACTGCTGAGGTCTGCTGGAATCTGTTGTTCTCCCTGTTGTCTACTGCTGATATCTGCTGGGTCTTGTTATTCCGCCCTTACTGGATGTACTCATACTGTGCCTTGTTACCTGTTGGATTACCTCTTGCTGCACCTCTGACCCCTGGACTACTAGCATTGTGACTCTGGACGTATCCCTTCCTGTGCCCATTGCCTACCTTCTGGTTTGACCCTCCCATTGCCCTGCAACCCCCCAGGACATAACCCCAGCCTCTGTACCTCGCTTTGTATACCCAAATTCCCCAATAAACACCCCACACGTCGGGTTCCGTGTGATTTGCCTCTGTCTATTCTCTCTCTGCATTCCTACTGCATCACAACAGGGTATTTTGTTTTTTAACTATAGCAAAAAGTTTCCCAGCACACTCACCAGCCAGCATGCCAAAAAACTTGTCTCACCGCTAAGGTCCAAAACAGAGGTTTAGATACACGTCTTCTGCAGAAAATGTGAAAGCCGCACAGCCGTGCCAAGGCACCTCTACATAGTGCGGTCCAAACGCTAAACTATGAGAGTCTCCATCTTGGAGCACATGTGGCAAAAGATCAAATTGGGTGCAGATTTGTAAGGAGGAAGCCCAACCTCCCTTAAAGTCACAGGTACGCACAAGGGACCCCGCCTATCACAACGGCAGCTGGGACCCCCCCATGCGTCACTGCACCAAATCAGTCAAGCAAAACAAATGGCAAACGCACTCATCAATTTGTTACCAGCTTTACAGCAAGGTGCACATGGAAGGGCTTGCAACAGTAATAGCAAAACGTTTCCCAGCACACTCACCAGCCAGCATGCAAAAAAACTTGTTTCACCGCTAAGGTTATAAACAGAGGTTTGTTTTTTAACTAGACACAGGCTTTTACTTTTGGTCATTATGTCCACTAATCACAATTATTAGTAAAGAAGGGGGAGAGTGATAACAACCGCTATGTTTTGCATTTACTATTTGCATATTTCAATGCTCTAGGGTTTCTAGGCTACTCAAGAGATGCACATTAGTCAGTTTATATATTTTAACATCAGGCTCATTTAAAGGTACGGCCCAGTCATAATAGAAAACTAAACATGGTAATGGATTCCTAGGGTGTGATTTAGGCATCTCCAATTAATCTAGGCATAGCTATAATGCAACAGGTCATCCCACTTTTAAAATGTCCTCCTTATCACCAGTAAAAGGATGTTCTGGCACATGCAGTCCAATGAATCCATACCTTTGTTTTAATGCTATAGAGGTTGTACAGAACAGAATTATGTGATCAAACACTATATACCTTCCCAGAATCCCCATGAGCAAGTTGCTAAATCTGGTTGTATGTGGATTATATAAAGATCAGGTAAAGATGAAGAGAGTGGACTCACTTAAAACCAATTTCAATGTTTCCTAGAAACTTGCCTATTATTATTTTTTGAATTATAATTAGCACATTTAGACACAGAGATTGTCCTCTGCTTTTCACCTTGCATTTCAACTATTCAACATTCATGGTAATTGCTCCCTGCTGGAAGAGGGACCTGCAGGATCTGCCAATGCTGTTATTTATACTCCAAGCGGAGGGTCAATGAGCACTCACATTGCAGGAGTATGATTATTAAACCATGCTTATAAAATACACACAAATGATCTGACAGTTCCCGTGCAACTGTGACCTCTGCTTTGACAGGCTGGGTAAGGGATCTTTAAAGGTTGCCTAATAGAATATGAAGTGAAGACGGTGACAATGAACAATATCATTACTTTACACCTGTATGTGACTCACACTCCAGTGTATATTTTCAGGAATTTTATATATGGAGATATAATTAACATACAGTGGGCTGATTCATCAAGCTGTAGTGTCACAAAAGTGACATTTCCAATTTTATATGATAATGCTTGATTCATCAATGGGGGGAGAATCTCTGGTATCCTTAATACATGGAATTTTCCAGCATGATTTTAACACTGAGTCTCAAGGTCTTTACCCCGTTATAGAAAAAGATGCATTTGGGCATTAAAAATTGTTTTAATATGAATCTGGTATTGCATGACCAGGCAGTGCGTTTGAAAACGTAGAAAATGTTTTTCTGTGTGTGGTAAAAAAATATGGAGCTATTCTTTCCAAGCATACCGAACCAGCAGAACATGAATGGTATGCTATGGCTAAAGGACTGGTGACAGTGTAGCCCCTTGTTATATGCATACTAGTCCACTTGTCTTTTAGTATAGAGGAACCAAAAATTGACATGCCTTCCAATCGAAAGTTTATGCATCAACTTCTTTGACACCTCTGGAGGCCACCAGGAGGGTATGTTGCATGAAGAAGGTAATACGTAAGGCAATAATAGGAGTAGTGCCCATCTAAGACCAGATTAAGCTGAAAGTGGAAGGTAGTCAGACAAATGGGCACAAACTGATAATTAAATCGTTTTTGAAGCGATTTTTGCATGATAGCAACAACCAAGGGAGTAGCATTAGAACATAATGCTGAACACAAACAACCTTAAATTTCCCTGCCTAGGATAACAGGTTTAGTACTGATACAAATAATCATGTACAGCAATGGCAAATTTAGGAGCATGTCATGAAGTTACCCACAGGGTGCCTTTTATAGGGGAGGGCCTTTTTTGTGAAAATCTTTCACCCCCTCATTCTTTGGCTGTCAGATTGTACTGACTTGAGTCTGCAACATTGTGCTTGTTTGGTGGCGAGTGCCTTTTCTTCTGTAACATGTGTAGACTGCTCCCAGAGTAATTGGCTGGCATGTAAACACCTTTATCTGAAGGGAACATGCTGTGCACCAGCAGAGAAGCAGCCACAGCTGTCTTGGAGGTTCTCCGAGCTGACACACTTTTCTTTTCTAAAGACACCGTTACGAATTACCCTTTTAAGTTTCCTTTTGATCTGGGCTTTTCTAATTGCCACGTTCAGTCTCTTGCCGCTAATTGCTGTTATTAACTTTTTTTGCACGAACAGGCTTTTTTTTATCCATTGCGTTATTCCTTTCTTTGCTATCCTAAAGACATTTGCACACAATCAGATGCAGCTGTGGGGAGGGAGTGTCCGTGGAAATGTTATAGAGGTATCATCTTCCTCCACAGACATCTCCTGGTATGGGGTCTTTCATCACATCAGTTAACTACATCAGTAAATTTATACTTCATCAGTACTTGTATAGCAACATGGGGATGCCTTCTTGTAACCTTTTTAAAGCTTTAGATGGTGTAATTCATGTTGGTAAGAATCTGCATTGTTTCACATGGTAAGAGGTTGTCTGCGAAGGTGAGACTGGTGGAACAGAGTATGGTATGTAGTTCCTTTCTGCAAGTGTCCTGAAGGGATCAGACCTTTGACCTGCTGGCTTCAAATGTATCTGCTGCCATTGTCCTAGAATGCTATAGATTATTTTTCCACCCTGGCAGAGGAAACCACTGGCTGATTGGTGCTTGATTTGTGCACAGCGGGTGTTATTTTTCTGCTTGTTTACAATGCTTAATACCATCTGCTGTGCTCCCCCTCTTTGGGAAGCAATAGTGTTAAGTGATTATATCTACCTCATCAGTGTAGGGTTAAACTAAAATGAAGTCGCTAAAATTATTTTTTATACCTGTAATATGTGTGTGAAGGTAACTAATGTGTGCACTATAATAGCCTTTAAAGTACATACATGCACCTTTGTTGGATGTATGCTGCATGTGTTAAGTATGTGTATGATACTGTGTTTTTTATAGATTTAACTTTTTTGCTGTTGCAAGGTGGCTGGCATGCTCCCTCATTTATAGGTAGTGATTTATTCTCTTTATGGAGAAATCAGGGGACTGGCTGCAAAATATTCAAACAGCAGCCATGAACTTTTACTGCCCACCGCAGTGGCATTAATAGGGTCACAGCAAATCTGCAGCTTGGAATTCCTATCAAAACTGGCAGCAAGAGGCTAGTGCAGGAACTTCCCACATCACTTCCTGATATACCTTTCAGTAGGGCTAAACTATCAACATAGAGGCTGTTTCTGAAAGATCAATGCATCCATTCATTGGCACAATCCAATGATGGGTTGTGACCTAAGATTTTTTTTACATTAGGTAATTAGGCATGCATGGAGAACAGATATCATTAATTGATCAATACACACACACACAGACACACACAAACGCACACTTCATACAGCAAGACCCAGCTACAAGATCCATACCTACAATATCACTACTGGCCCTCAGGGAATTAAGCAGAATTGGTGATGTTTTTCTAATATTGTAGTGTAAATAGTTATTAGGCTGCTGTGTACATAAGACAGAAACGTGATCGTCTCATTTCAGTGTGTAAACACCAGGACTCAGAATGAGTCATTGATTACCTCAAAATGAATTATACTCCCGCTTTTCCTAGTGCCATTTTCATAATGAATGCTAAAACCTTTACATTTGGCTAGGTTGTTGACTTGCTAGTGATGCACCTTTTCAAATTGAATTTTAATAGTACATGATCCTGGATGACCTCCAACAAATATTATAATGCTGTTTTGGGGTTTTGTTGGGGGGGGCTTTTAATTTTTTTCTCCCAGTTTTACCAGCTTGTACCAGGCGATCACATCACATCTCTTTTAGTTTCTATCCTTGAACACTTTGACATCAAGACTTTTTAAAATTGTATATGAACTGTTATTCTACTTTTGTAGTCTTGGCTGCTGTTAAATCACAGCCAAATTAAGAGAAAAAAAATAAAGATGGAGGCAAGGTGATAGAAAATCCCATTTGATTTCCATTTTCTTGGGAAATTCCCTTTACGTCACATCCATGTCTTAGGGCAGTGCTCCCCAGACAGCTGTCTGCAGGGCTTTCCTTTATTTGGTCCTCTACGGCATTATTCCTCCCACTGATCAAATGAAGCAATAGTCCTCCCTCTGACACCAGTGATAAGACGCTATTTTATCCACTGACACAATCGATAGAGCATAATTCCTCCCACTGACACGCATGATGAGGCATAATTCCTCTCACTGATACTAACAATGGGCACATTTCTTACCTCTGATACCAGTAATGGAGCACTACTTCCACTGGCATTGGATATTATCCCTGATCCCACTGACCACAGGAGTTAGGTGATATTTTACTCCCACTGACCACAAATCACGGGTAATTTTTGTTACTCCCACTGACCATCGAGGCTGAGGCATT
>NW_017306748.1:165598-192905 GCF_000935625.1 Nanorana parkeri
CTGGCTCTATGTTTAGAGTTTGGGGATTCCCCGTATTCATGCCATTTAAAGTGTTGAGTACTGGGTGACTTGTGTGGGTTCCCATATCATACACACACTCTTCTGAGAGATCCAACAGCCCATAGCAATGGATACTTTTATTTAGAATGAGAACGACCATACTCACACTAACAATATTTGAACTGTTGTGTTGGTTGGATCATTAGCATTCCATTTTATTGGCCTTTATTCTTCGTTGTAAATGCTGAGTTGTTCCATGTACCACAAATTCTGAGAACATGCATGAAAACTGGAACAAATTCTATAATAAATGTTGGGGACTCAACCCGGCGCTACCGCAAGGCAAGTCAAGAGGGCGCTGATGGCGTGAGGGTGGAAAAATCTGTGGTCAGTCAGTGGCCGTCTAACTATCACATTAGGTGGCCGCTCCTTGGATCTCGCGGCTACCTAATTTAGTCGACAGAACGACCGGGTGGAGGGGCCGAGGCGGGACCGGAGGCGGGGCTATACCGGACTGAGTGAGATGCGACATGGCCGCCCTTGGCCCGCTGACAGGGGTGGAGTGATAATTGCTGCAGCGCCGGGCGGCATGGAGGCTCTGGGGCTGTCACTGTGGACAGCAAACGGCACTTTTCTGTTCGTAGCCGCTGCTGTCCTCCTGTTCCAGTGTGGGCTCTACAGGAACAGAGCATCTGACCAGGGACCAGGCTGAGGCTGCACCAAATAAGGAGACAGCAACAAACAGGTAGGTGGGCCTGGGGAGGGCTTATTCCAAGGGCTTGTTCACACAGTAAGCGGTGCGTTCCAGAGCGGTAGGTGCTGGAACGCACTGTGATGTTCTGGGGCGGAGGTGTGCATTAAAGTCAATGGCACCACTTCCACGCCCCCCGCCCGCAGTGTGATCGGACGCTTGGCAAAACTTTGCCTGCGTTCCGTTCGACTGCAAACGCAAAAAATAGAGCAAGCCCTATTTTTTGCGTTTGTAGTGGAACGGAATGCAGGCAAAGTTTTGCCAAGCATCCGATCGCACTGCGGGGGGGAGGGGGGGAGATGGCGTGAAAGCGGTGCCATTGACTTTAATGCACCACCACGCCCTCTCCTGCCCCAGAACGCAGAGGGAAGTTTTCGTGAGCATTCGTAGTGCGTTCCAGCAGCTACCACTCTGGAACGCACCTCTTTCTGTGTGAACAAGGCCTCAGTGTTCTTCTGTTTTTACTGCTAAGTCAACTTTTTTCCTGAGCCCAGTGCGTCGCTTATTCCTGAGCCCAGGAATAAGTGACACACTTTTTTTTACTTCTCTCCCCCGTCCATCTCCCGGTCCTAAGCTGCAGCATGTGTGCAGGCCCGGCGCTACCATATAGGCGAGGGGGGGCGGAAAAATGCAACTGTCAGCGCTCCCTCTCTCTCCTGCCGGCTGCTGCAGCTACAGAGCGGCCAGGAGGCGAGAGAGGGAGCGCTGGCAGGTGTGATCTGAGCAGAGGAGCGGCAGATATGTTACCTCCACCGCCAGTTACCTTGCACGCCGGGTCGAGTAGACAGTGAGAGGAGAGCCCTTCCTCTCAGCTGTCACAGGAGTTCTAGCACACTGCTGTGCTAGAACTCCTGTATTGGAGGTGATAGGTTAAATAAAGAGGCTTGTTAGCTAGCTCCTGTGTGATAGCAATAAATAAGTAAAAAATAATAATTAAAATGATAAAAAGTAAAAGATAGTAAGATTAAAAAAATTAAGAAATTAACAAATAATTAGAAAAAAAAATTATAACAACAAAAAAAATGTGAGAAAGTAAAAAAATTAAAGAAGTGTGTGTGTGTGTGTGTGGGGGGTGGCGCAAACATGCTCTTTCACCTGTGTAGGCAAAAATCCTTGCACCGGCCCTGGATCTAACTATATCCAACTATTGGAAAATCACAGTGGATTATGTCGGGTTAACTGGATTTAAAAAGATATGCGCAATTTAAAAACTCTGTCCAGCCTATATCTTTCCTTCTTCCCTTTTTTCTGCCTTTTACTGTAATATATTATTGTACATTTGTACTTAATAAAATGATAGCAGAATTGTGATAATGTATTTTTTATGTATTGCACAACTTCCAAAGGTTAGAAGAAAAATGTAGCAGCCTGCTTAAGAACTCCTTTAGGTGGCCTGCTGCAGATGCATAAATCTAACTTCCAAATTTTCTAGAAGCAATCAAATCACATTTCACAAATGCAAATTGGTGCTGACCAAGAGTGTCAGCTGTAGGAGTACGCAGACCACATAGATATATAACAAGTCTTATTAATATAACTACAGAATGGATTGGGAGTCCTTGTATTCCTATGGCAATCCTGTGTTAAAAATATGAGAACTGAAGCTATTGGAATTTGTCTGCACTGATGTAATGAATCTGTTTAACAGATACATATCTCATAACAAGGTATGGCTTTTAGCTTTATAAATATTCTTCTACAGGGATAACTTCGTAGTTTTGAGTATTTTTTATTGTATAAGTTTGTGCATTTTTTTTAAATTTAGTTTTTTTCTATTTTTAAAAAAATTCTTGTTCAAGAAAAGATTTTAAATGTGCTTCCTATTTACAGGTTTGCACATCTTCATTTTTATCTGTTTTTAAGAGCTCACAATTTTAAACCTAGATGTGTTTCTTAGTTATTAGCTTGTCACCGTTATATCTTTTATATTGAATACAGATTTAGGAGATTATAGTGTGCTAATGTGCACTAAATTATTCAATTTAATTTTTTTAACTGAACGATAGAGTTCTAAAACTTCTCCGCTTCTGTACCAATTTTCTTTTCTTTTTTTTTAATAATAAAAAGCTTCCTTAGTATTCATCACTTTTAATGCATACACCAATCGAGTGGAAGAGTTCCATGTGGAAGAATTAGAACATAAAAAGAGCTGTGTGGGGACACGGACACTCCTACTCTGCCTATCTCCAATATCTGTCATCGGTGGGGGAGGACACAGACTTAGCATGCCTCCCACTGACTATCCGTGTTGCATATCTTAGGGAGTGCACATTGTTACCAGTAAAGGACAGACTTGCTAAACCTGTCTAGATGATCATTTTATGGGGCACCATTTGACACATCACTGGTCAGGGTTTGTTAGCAGAGAAGTGATTGGGTATGGTAGAAAATGTTGCCCAATCAGTGTGGCTTTCTCCTGATAAGTAGGTGTCTACAGTGCAACTCCTCCCTCCCTCTTTATAGGCTAAACATGAATAGTTGCAAGATGTGACTATGTTTAAGGATCCAGCAAATGGTGTAAATGCCTTAGGGTGATCAGATAATTGCATGTCTGACTGTTTCATAATGTCTGCAACAGCCTTTAGTTAAAGCCATGCAGTCAGATGGGTAAAAGTGATGCAAAATCTCTAAAATGGGTACAGAGACAGCAACCAATACATTTTTTATTGGTACAATGGGGAAAGGTTAGGCCATCTGTGAGGTTTTTATTAAATATGTGTGGAACTTGTTTTAAACTGAGTACACTATTATTAAATGCACCATATTTAAAAAGGAACCTTAACCCCTTCATGACTGAGGCCCTTTTTTCATTTTTTGCACCCATGTTATATTCCACATTTTAGGCCTGAAAATGACGTAAAACCCCCCAACATTATATATTTTCTGAATGCCAAGACCCTATAGAATAAAATGGTGGTAGTTGAAAATTTTTATGTTGCGCAATATTAGCACAACTCCTTATAGTCGTCAGTCACGAAGGGGTTAAAAAGGAACCTTACCTATATCTTCAAAAAAACAACAAAGACACCTTTAGAAATGTTTAGTAATGAACAGATATTTCTAGGTAATTGCCAGCTCTGTATTCTTTGCATACCATACTTGGCTATTTACAAAAGGGTGAAGAGTTTGGAGAAGGCAGGAGAAGTGAACAATCTAGGACAACATAGCTGAACTGGAAAGTGAGCTGCATTGGAGAATTTTTCCAAATCAGCTATGTTGTCCTAGATTGTTCACTTCTCCTGCCTTCTCCAAACTCTTCACCCTTTTGTGAATAACCCTGTTAATTTTGTTATTCTTCCCCAGTCCCCTGACAGTGGCCATTTTAACTAGTCAGGTTACTAGATCTCCCTTTACTTCCTGGAACTCTAGCACATGTGACTAGGGCATGTGACCATGCTCATCACCTCAGAGGAGGAAAATATCTTTCCCTGGAATCTCATGAGATTACAGATAAGATTTTCCAGCAATGCTCTGCTGATGTAACCTTCCTAGGATGCAACGCTTGGGCACATTACATAATTTGTGCTAAAGTGGTCCAGGAAATGGAAAAAAAAAGAAATTGTAAATAAAATGTTTAGCTAATGAATTTAAGTTGATTTCATATCAGCATGCAAAGCCGTATGAGGATGTGATTTTTAGTTAAAGGGGGTAAAGATCCACTTTAAGAACCAGTAGGTAGGCTGGAAGGGGTGGCACAAATCACGATTCAAAGTCAAGATTTGCATACAACCTCAGCTGTTTATACACTGAGTGGCCAGATTATTATGACCACCCCATCAGTACTTCGTTGGGCCGCCTCCTGACTCCACGAGATGTTGAAAGGTGATGCAAGGAATCTGACACGGCACTGTTGCCCTTCTGTTGTCTTGTACAAATCTCGCCACTCTCCGTTCTGCCCTAACATTGACTAGTCGCTGACGGCCACAATTTGCACGTTCAGACCCAGATTTTCGGCTGACAGTCCAGTCTTTAAACACTTTAACAATGAGCCCCTCATTTAACGAATTCTGCTGTTTTGCTGATACTCGCTCCATGGCTCCGAGCGCCAACAATCATCACACTCAAAGGCTGTTAAATCGCGTTGTTTACCCATATCTTCAGAAAAAAATAACTCCTGCTGTCGTGGTAAACAACCTGCTTCCCTATTTATAATGGTCTGGCCCTCTAGCAACTTCAGTCCGAAATTATAGCTAATTATAACTAATTTGCCTACAAACGTCAGGTGATCATAATAATCTGGCCACTCAGTGTATAGCTGGGTTTACTGATCATTTTATGTTTGTTTTTTTATTGAATTCATTGCTCAGTTATGTGACAGGTTTGTATTAACCCGTATTGTTTAATGAAAATGGTGCATTTTTTTACATTCCCTATTTGTTTTTTGCTTAAGATTGTTATATTCTTAAATCTAATGAAAAATGTAAGGATTTCTTTAGGGGCTCTGGGAAACAATGGTAGATCTTTACAAGGAGAAATGGCCATTAGTATCTCATCTTTCTTAGATTATATTCTCTCAGAGTACCTTTGCACACACTGCATTCTCATTTATCACAGCACACAGTGTGTATGAAGGGTGTCAAGCTTCTAATTATCTTTAATCACTGTCTCCAAACAAGGCCAACCTGGGACATTAGAAGTAGCATTGTGATCCATTAGCAGGCAAGTCAAAGGCCTGATTACCCATTGCAGAGGGGAGATCAGGCGTAGTTGTAATTAGGATGGGGGAAATAAGCACATTAGATGAGAAAGTAGCACAGTGTTCAGACGTCAAGGTATGTATTCTCTCTCCAGGGTCCTCTTTTATAGGCAATGTGCTGCGCTTGCTACTTTGTTAATAATGAAATCAGGTAAACATCAACAAACTGAAATGGCTGCTTCTTACCTGCAGTAAAATACTACTGTAGGCTTAGTGCAGACATTTTTAGAGAGGTAATGTATTCCAATACCTTTCAGAATACTTTTTCCTTTTACTTAAAAATAAAATAATATACTAACAATATAGTATTGCTGTTGTAGTTTGTAAACCTCGGAGACAGCAAACTCATAAAAGGTTTCTTTTTACTACGTTGGATAAGATAACTAGTCAAATTGTGAACTGCTTGATTGGTAAATGGCGTTACCAGCTCATATAGGTTTTAGTTTTCATTCTATCATGAGACGCAAATGGACCCCTGTCTTATCAGAAATACACAAATGGCCATTCATTTAGAGTGCCAGCTCCTCCCCCTGGCCCACATGTATGTAATGGCAGTAGGGCTTCCTATGGTACAAGTCATAACGGAAATGTTGTGGGACGTTGCAACCTTCCATATTTGGAACTTTATTTGAAAGCCATTGTAGCTCAACAAACAAGTGTATAGTTTTACTTTTTGGGAGTTTAACACAAACAGACATTTCTCCCCTGCTAACATGAATAGGTTAAATGATCCCAGAGGCACATGCATGATCGGATTTGTAGTTTCATGACAGCTGTGTGAAAGCAAATACAAATCTTTTATTGTTCTAAAACAGTCTTAAATTAAAGTTCTTCATAATCATAAAGAAATTGGCCTAAAATCATTAGTCTGCATTGTTTTTTTTTAAATGTCACCTGTCCCTTTAAGAAAAAGTATCGGTAATTGGTATCGGCAAGTACATGAGGTGAGGTACTTGTACTTGTACTTGGTCTTGAAAAAGTGGTATCGGGACATCCCTACTTATTTTTCTTTTCCTCCCCGTTTTTTTCACAATGGCCATTTTTTTTAACCAAGAGTAGATTAATATATCTCCCTTTTCTTCATTGAATTCTGACACGTGACCATGAACATCCTCTCAGGTGAGGAAAATGCCTTTGCCTGAGATCGCTTAAGATTACAGATGATATTTTCCAACAATGCTCTGCTGATGTGAACGTCCTAGGCTTGCATGCCCACCCATGTGTTGCAAATAAGTGCAACATCTCAGAGAAAGGGTCTTATGCTACTTTAAAAGAGCCATTAAACATGTTGCTCCCTCCTCGGACAGCACAACATTTTGTCAAAGACAGAGTGGATAGTTGTCTGTTGTCAGTGTTTAGAAAATGCAAAGACAGCGTCCCAGTCTCCTTCTGCTTAGAAGCAGCTAGTATACGCTCCATCAGCTTTCTGTGTTCTCCCAGAGCAGTGTACAGACAGACACACAGCCTCCACTGACAGAACATCTGTCACATCTATTAACAGAATATGGCATCAAGTCATACAGTAGTCTGTTAGGTGACAAAAAACCTTCAGACTGTCATTTACTAAAGTTCTGTCATAGAAGTGATGCACATCTCTGCATATTTTTTTTTCTGTTTTGTTACTGGTACTTAAAAGCATTAATAAAGTAGATGCTGACAGCCCCGAGCAGTGATAAAGAACATGTATAGAACATGGTACAAAGTAATTTATGTTGTAAGGGTGTAAATATGGTCAGGAATGCCCCTGTTGCCAGGGTTTTAAATACTAAGGGGTTATTCACTCAGCTGCCGAAGCAGCTGAGTGAATGACTGAGCCGCAGTGAAGTGAGCCGAACGCTGTTCAGCTATTCACTTCAGCCTTATACGGCTGATTTCAGCCATACTTCGGCTGCCTTCGGTCAGCCAAATATGCTCTGCAGAATGTAAAAAAAGAATGAAAAAAAAATGTTGAAAAATTATTAAAGAAATGTAAACAAAAATAGGAAAACTAAAAAAAAAAATATTTTAAAGAAAATATATATATATTTTTAAAAGATACATGTCGACCCGACTGCACACAATGAACTCCCGCTGCATAATGTCAAATCTGACAGATTCCGGGAAAATCTAAACAATTGGGCGGAGCTACCGCTGACAGATGTTCAACAGGAACTGGATTTCCATCTGCATGTATACTGCTTATTTGCAAGGAGAAGAAGGCAACACTGACTAAAGGTGGCCATACACTTTACAACCATCACAAGACCTTAGTCTTGCGTTGGTTGTAAAGTAATTAAAAAAACGTACGATCTGCCCATCTTGGACAGGCAGATCTGAGGGGCGGGCTTCCGATGACCGCAATACTGAACGGGCAGTGTGCACGTGCGCACACCGGCCCGTTCGGCTTTCGTCTCGCGAGCACCGTTCAAACCAGCCGAAAATCGTACGATTTTCGGCTGGTTTTCTAGCGTGCTCCTTAGACAAAAGACGTGCGACCGTACAGTAGAAACGGTCACACGTCTTCGTTCACACTGCTCGATTCTCGTATGATCGTGGATTTCCCGCGATTCTTGTACGAGAATCGAGCAGTGTATGGCAGGTGGGTTTTTAAAAGAGGCATCGTACAACTTGCTTACTCCAGTAAGAAAATGGTGCCCCGAGTTGCACTTTAATGTAGTGACAGATTCTCTTTAATAAACTAACAGATAAAAGACTTAGGCTGCAGTCGTAAAGCTGAAAAATAAGCTGAAGGCTAGGAAGAATTAATGTGTTTTCACATCAAATGGCATCTGCTGACAACATGATGATGTGCTAATACATGTTTAATTTCCCTCTAAACTCTATAATAAATCTATGCATTAGTTAGATATTTTTTTTAGCATAGACTTGCATGTAGAATTATTTGTGGTGTTAAAGAAATGACAGATTCTTGGTCACATAATTTCCATGTAAGGCTAAATTAAAACTTAATAATGACAGAGATGCAGAAAATATTTATAGCAGTCACAAGAGTACAAGAGTATAAGCGAAGCTGAAGGTGCAGGAGTAATTGCTTGACTTGAATGCGTGAATCTTTAGTGCGCTTACGTGTAATTGGTCTTGCCCAGTTTGATACATTCAGTATACTGTATCCAGTCAGTTCAAAGCTAAATTCTTTAGTTAGAACACCTATATGCAGTTTTATTTATTAGATTCATTTTATTTTTGACTGACCTATTATTTAACCTCCCTGGCGGTATGATTATTCAGGATTTTAGCATCCCAAAGCGGTACATTGTTTTTCATGGAAATTTGTTGTTTTATATTGTAGGCCTGTAATTCTTAGTAAATCTTAGGAATAACTCACCTAAATCTGACCATAGAAGAGTCCAGTAGACATCCTGGGTATGATAAAGTTTGAAACACGAATTAAAAAAATTATAATATAATAAATTATAAATAATTATAAGAAATTATAATATAATAAATAATTATAATATAATAATAAAAAAAAGGGACAAAATTTAAGTGAAATAGTTTGATACATAAGTGTAATTATAGCAGATTACATTGTATTCTGTGTAAATGTCATTTTTCACTTTTGAATTTCCCGCCGCCCGAAAACGAAACTGAAACTCAGATGCCGGCCGCGTACAGCAGAGGACGCCGCGGGCTCGCAGGGACAAGGTGACACTTTTCTGTGCATTCCCGAGTCTGGCTCGGGGTTACCGCTCCTGGTACTGAAAGTTAACCCCGAGCCAGACTCGGGAATACCGCCAGGGAGGTTAAACTGAGTGTAACTTTACTGATGTTTGTTCTGGTGGAGAAAGTCAATGTTTTTGTGTAGCCTATATTGTTGCTGAATTTAAAAAGTGATTTATTGCAACCCAACCCCCAAACTGCTCCACAAAGGGTTCAAATTGAGTGTGTTTAGTTTAAAAATATGATTAAAAAAACAACTTTTGGCGCTATCTAGGGTAAGAAACATAGACAAATTAGAACTGAACTCCAAGCCGATATACAAATAGTGCAGCTATGTATTTTTTATTAAATCATTCATATATTTTTTTAAGTTTAGCTAATGTAAGTTGGGAGTAGATAGTGTAAAGCTGGCCATACACCTTACAATTATCTGCAGATTTTCTATGGTCAGATGGAAAAGGTGCAACAGATTCCTACACTTAACTGTGTGGATGGAGTAATCTCCACCTGGGCCAATCTGTTGCACTTTTTCCATCTGACCACAGAAAATGTGCAGATAATTGTAAGGTGTATGGGCACCTTTAAGGTGGCCATACACTCTACAACCATCGCAAGACTTTAGTCTTGCGATGGTTGTACAGGGATTAAAAAAACTTACGATCTGCCTATCTTGGACAGGCAGATCGCACTCTCGATCATCGGCTTCCGATGACCGCAATTCTGAACGGGCAGTGTGCGCGTGCGCACACCGGCCCGTTCGGCATTTGTCTTCCGAGCACCGTTCTAACCAGCCGAGAATCGTACGATTCCCGGCTGGTTTTCGAACATGCTGGTTCGACAGAAGACGTGCGACCGTACAGTAGAAACGGTCGCACGTCTCCGTTCACACTGCTCGATTATCGTACGAAAAACCGATCGCATACAATTATCGTACGATAATCGTGCAGTGTATGGGCACCTTTAGAGAAAGGACTGCAAGCACATCAGGTGTGTTGCATACAAATCTGTTAACAGGTAGGATGCTGACAGGAGAAAGCAAAGTGATCAGAGGGATGATCTCACCAGCCTGTTGCTGTTTTTTCACTGTTGAAGCTGAGGAAGAATGGGGATGGAGAGAGGACACCATGGTATTCCTGGACTATAAGTGCTGTCATCCCTCTGGCGGAGGTGTATTATGGGGTTGTGTAAATTTCAGGACTGGATGGAGAAAAGAACAAATCTTTTGTCAGGTTAATCATCTGTGTAGTTATCTATTTCATCTGTGTTTTTAGTTGTGGAATTTAGCTTCAAAGCAAATGGGCAAAGTTACAGCTACATGTAGGGGCATATTACTTTCACCAAACATTCACTGTCATTGAAAACACATGTACCATAAAGAGTCACCAACAGCGAGTGTTTTGTAAATGTCAAATTCACTGCTTTATATGTACAGTATGCCCCAAAGTGAAGTCATACAAGACCATGTGAAATTTTGGAATTTAGTCTGGCATTTAATCTTAGATTAAAGTTACATTAAAGCTCCCCCCCCCACCCAACTGCTAATGTAAGGACTTGCCTTAAATGCCTTACCTTGAATGCCTCTTAAACTGATCATCTTCTTTCCAGTAGTTTTTAGCAGTCCTTGCAGCGCTGGTGCAGGTCTCCAAATCAGCGCTGACTCCCCTGTGTTGGCTGTCACTTCCTGTCCCACGGTGTCTGTGCGGATGCACGCTGCTCTGTAGATTTACCTTGTGTGTCTTCTCGTCTCCCGGCCGAAGATCTGAACTGCGCTTGCGTCCGCCCCAAGATCCTTTGCGGCCGGCCGAGAATTTTCTGATGTTCGGACGTGAGCGGGTGGCAAAGACACGGGTAAGTTTTAACCCTTTGAAAAAGTTTCTTTTTTTCAATCGTTTTGCATATATCTAATGCTTGCTAGCAGTCAATATATGCAAAAACCACTAAGGGTTTAATAACCCTTTAAGCTAAACTGCACATCCAAGTTGTGGACATTTGTGTCATTATCTTAGGATGTGAATAAGTGGAAGGAAGGGTTACTGCTATGAACGGACTCTAATAAAGAGATTTACTCCTCACTTCCTGTCCTGGGGACAACCTTTTAGCAGGCAGGAAATGAGAGAATCTCTCCAACAGAGACACCCATTGAAGTAAAACCTCACAGCCTGACAAGAGTTCTAATTCTTCTCCACTATATCCAAGACAAAAAGTTTTGGGTATAGATATACTTTACATGCTGACTGTAAAGGTTATGAGGACGGTGCCAGAAAAGCAGTATTTTAAAGATATGACTGTTTTCTGGTTTCACTCTGTAAAATAAGATAAAAGGAATTATCCATTTTATTCTAACTTCACATTTAACTGTAATTGGTGATCTAGCAGCCATCTCTCTGTAAATTGTGTAAAATTACCTTTTATGTTTGTTGTAATAGTGAATAAATAACGTACCTTCATGTTTATGGAACTGTCATTTGGATGTGATCTAATTACTATAGCAATTTAGTTGATGTCTAGGTGATAGGTGACAAGACTGTTGGTGTAAAATGCTGCCAGCGCATTTTCTGTGTTTGTTGGAGGTGATGTAGTGGACTAATTATATCTTATTACTGCCATAAGGGTGTTTTGCTTTTGATTGTAGCTGAAACGGTAATTTAAAATTTGTTGTAATGTATAATTAAATTACAATTGCATACCCATTTAAAGGGAACGTAGGAAGACAGTAAGAACTTTTTTCCTGGCCACTTTTATTGGACATGTTGTCACTTGCAAGAACTTCAGATCAACATGTGATTTCTACTAGGGCAGGTAGGAGGAATTTATTAAAAAGAAATGATAAACATTTGGCATGCCCTAGCAAACTATTGCCAGTGCTTGGGGCTGCCCATTTCCCTTGTCCTCAAAAAGTTTGTATTTATTTTAAAAGGTGTGTCACCTTTACTGCATGGTCCTAGACGCTGTAAGTAGTGCAGAGGATACATCTAGACACTGTTGTCCTCAAAAAGGACTTGTCATCAAAAGGACAGACCAATGTTGTTGGTTGATTTTCAGGCAGTAAGCTGCTATCTAATAGGCTCAGGTTTAAGCCTAGTTTACATGAGCTTTAGCTTGTATAAGCGCACTGTGAACGCCAAATTTTCGGAAAGCTTTTGTAAAGCATTTATGAAGCTTTGGGCAAGCTTCAGGCAGCTTTCTTGAAACCTTTAAAGCATTCTTCGGCTCCAGTTTGGGAATGTTAAACAACAGATCTTGTCTTTACACAATCTGCTGGCATGCTTCAGCAGGCTTTTAAGGAGCTTTAAGTTTTGCTGAAGCTTACTGAGGCCTGCTAGCCAGATGTGATCTGCGTTTAATATTCCCAACCTGGAGCTGAATGGTGCTTTAATAGCCTTAACAAAGCTTGCCAAAAGCTCTGCAAATGCTCTAATGCTCAGTGTTCACACTACTCTTAAACAAGCTGATGCCTGTGGGAGCTAAGCCTTGGAAAGCACCAGTGTTACCAAAGGATTAAGAGCAAGATAAATATACCTTAGTTTTGGCCACCTTGTCCTGAAAGTGCATGTGGAGAGGCTGCAAAGAAGCTGCAGCACACACAACAGCAGCATTAAAATATAGAAATCCTTCCCTCCCCCAACTCTTTATTCCAAAGATACACAGCATTTTGCTACTTAATGGACATTCAGTAAGGATTTACACCAGCTTTAAGAGAGCAATGCCTGCAAGCCCTACACCAGGGGTCAGCAACCTTTTACACACCGAGTGCCATTTTTGCAACCATCAGACAACCGAGTGCCAACACTAATCTGTCCTTATGCACTTTATTAGCAGCACTTTCTATCCTTTCCCAATCACAGTTAAGCACATTGTTAATATGACTGCTGGGAACCCATCATTTTATAGTGAGGGGGCCTGCTTATAAATAGGTTTTCTATTGGCCCTCTCAAGCCATCTAACCAAAGTTCAAAAGCCAGGAAGTACATTATCGGTAGTTGGTTGCTATGGCAGCAAAATCGTGCATTCGTTTTTGTTATCTGCAAATGAACAGGGTTTTCTTCAAAACCACACTCCACCTGAACCCGAAACTCATATATCAGCCATATACGACAATAAAAATGGGTCATGTAACGGGACGGCGATTACAAAACTTTCTTGTAATGAATGTCCAAAAACAACAAGGTTGTTTGCCAGCTTCGGGCACATTTATAATTGCAACTTGGACAAAAAAGACTCAAAAAATGTAGGTAATTGTAGGATCCAAAATAGACTCTAAGCAACAGAGCAGGGGAAGGTGCCAGTAACTGAATATAATCTTGCTATACTCCAGTGAAACTATTAGAATTATCTTGGCCTTGTTACTACCCCAGAGACAAAGGGATTTATGGCTGTTTTCTAAATAAGAGGGTTTGCAAGTTTTCAGCTAGGTGTGCTCTGTTTATTTGAACTCTTGGTTGTTTGAACTAACTTACGGATATCATGTAAGGATAATGTTTTGATTTTTTTTTGTGCAAAACTAAATTAAGGACATTCCATTAGAGTTAAATGTTTATAGCTAGCTGCACTTGCATACTCTTCTTTTAGAGCAATTCCAGCCAGGCAAACAAATGAAATCATTCAGTTAACTGTTAATGCCATTTTGAAAACATTGCCACTTTTCTAAATTCAGAAAGTCTATTCAGCTTACCTTATTATAAACATGACATCATTTTACTGCTGGCAGAATAAACATTAATTTCAGAAGGTCTGTGGAAGTGTTGTATAGCCAGTTATTCTCTATAATGCATCTTCTTTACTTCCAGGAAACTATTCAGTAGGAAGTTAAATATGAATTTAAAAAAATAATATATAAATAGGCTTCTTATAGTACAAGGAGACTTGATCTGTTGATTTATAGGTTTAGGATTAGACCACCTTTACTAATAGCCACGTGTTACCAGCATCCACAGGACATTGAACATGAGGAAGTGTCCTTAGGTACTGAGGCATTCATTAATCCCTAGGCTGTTGAGTGTATACTACTTTTAAGTATAAAAAGGACATTTTTATTTTGAATGTTAACACAAGATACCAAAACAGAAAAGAGAGAGGTTGTATGCATATCCTAATCCTGTACTTGTACCTTTCTTGCAATTTAGTAATAAAATATTTAAACATGTTACTAACCCAGGAGCTTTGTTTTGAAGACAACTGGAAACATCCTTACCCCTGTTATATGTTTTGAAAATCTGTAACAACAAGCTTATTTTGGTCCTCCTGCTTCCAACACTTTCAACACCACTCATGCAGATATAGTGTTTCTAAGTCTAGTTCACTCTTCTCTTTAGCCTGTTATTACTGGCCATATCTCAACTGAAGGAAGCCCTGCTCCCATAATGTGATGGGAGATTCCCTTATTCTGATCCATGTAAGGTGAGCTGTTTATAAGCATGATTGAGTTTAAAGATTGTAAAGTTAGCTGAGTCGTGCTGTGCGTGAAAAACAATAGTGTCAGTTGGAGAACAGTGATCACATTATTTGTGTATGACATAAACATTGGTGCATTTGGTAGTGTTAGATCTGTTGGTGGTATGGACTACAGTTTCTGACCTAAGATGATAATGTGGTTCTGGAGTGTCTGTTGCACATGCAGTGGCAGATAGTCAGCTGTGGTGTAGTACTTTTGTATTGCAGGGTGCAGTTCTTGAATGCTTCTGTAAAAACTAAGGAATTAAGTAGGGATGTCCCGATACCGATGCTAGTACCGGTATCGGGGCCGATACAGGGCATTTTCAGGAGTACTTGTACTCCTGAAAATGCCCCGATGCCTAGATCAGATACCGGCCGTTTACATTTTTTCAACTATCTTCGGCCATTGACCCCTGTAGCCCCTCCCCCGGAATACCTCTCCTCCAAACGAGGCTCCCTCTCCGCTCTGACCTCTCCGGAAGTGTGACAGCATGGTGGGGGTAAGTGTTGTGTGGACAGTCTCTTCCCCCTGCTGGTGCTGGCTGCAGAGCTCGGTGTCCCTTTCACAGACCTCTGTAGCCAGCACGAGAAGGCAGAAGAGACGGCAGCTGTGATCCCCCGCTGCCCCCCTCCCCCCTGTATCTTAGCTGCTGCTCCTTCGTGTCCGGTCCTTTTCAACTTTATGAATCGGTTTCCTTTTGGTGATATATCTCAGTGTGAGATGCCCGTGCTCCTTGCTGCACAGCAGTTTTCACTCTCATTGTAAGAAGAGAATGTCCGTTCAGTGTGCTCACGGGGGAGAGAAGCTGTAAATCTTGCCTTCACACAGAACGGACATTCTCTTCTTTCATTGAGAGGGAAAACTTCTGTGTGGGTCTGGTGAGAGCATTATTAAACACATAAGGAGCATGGACATCTTACACTGAGATATACCACCAAAAGCAAACAGTTTCATCAAGTGGAAAAGGAATTGACACTTGTAAGAATAGACAGCCTGCTATTGGATATTTTAAATTGCAATAGCCAATACCAGGCTGATACTTGTACTTGTACTTGGTCTTGAAAAAGTGGTATCGGGACATCGCTAGAATTAAGGCATCTGTTGGGATGTCCTGGAAGGTCTTCATGTGTAGAACGTCATGGATAGCCCGGATATAGTATAATCCTTCAATCCTGAACCTTTTGTGAATTTTTCACATCTAAAGACATTGAGACGTAACATGTGGAAATTTCGCTTTCCACCATCTGTGCACAGACTGTTCCAGGTCCAGTTCTTGATCTACTTGCTCATACATTACATGACATCCATAAGCACATCCCGGAGCTCTTAATGGTTGAGCTTGCAATATTTTCTTCTAAAAAAGAAAGCTTAGGGGATTTTATGTTGTTCCATCATTGTCATGTTCATGGGTTGATCACAGTTGCAGTTGTTTTGCTTGAGACACAGTTCAGCCTATTGTGGGTACATTCCATAACTCCAGCTCTTCTTTATTCAGCTGATGTTGTTGTGCACAGGTTGATATTTCTGGTTTTGATGCTGATATGCTGACTGCAGCTGATCCTAGGCACAACGGGTGCTTCTAAAGCAGCTGGGTGTTTGCTGCAATTAGAGTTTGCAGCTCTACTAGTCTGCATCTTGTTCATTACTAGGGGACTTCCGTCCCTCCCTGGTTCCAGCGTGAACTTGCAGAAGAATGATAGCTTGTTCTCCAGACATTTTAAATGCTCCTCAAATATTAAGAGACCTTTGTCTTAGTTCTTTCATCAGGGTACCACTACCATGTCAGGTCCTGTGCAATGTCTTTAAGCCCACAATATTTTTTTAAGCCTTTCTGGGAAAATCTTTTGATTTCTACATCCTGACAATGTCATAAGTCCGTTAGGCTTGATTCCTTCTGTTCATATTTTACATCCACTCTGATTGTACAACTTTGCAGCTCCTTTGCAGTACATCTGCATGATAAAGTCTTAAAAGGCTTCTGCAATTCTTTCTGGCTTTCATAGATGTCATAGTATTGCTTCTACAAATAGGCAACAAGTTCTTTAGTGGCGGCCTTGGGCTTCAAATAGGAATCATGTTGTTGATCAGAACAACTAGTCATTAATATGTATTGTTTTATCATTTTTATGGATACATTTTACTATGGAAGCTACCATTGCTGACTTTATCAGAAAATACTGGTTCCCTGGCTGTCATACGGCTCCTTTGACTTGACAGTTTTTTGAATCACAGTTTTTTGTCTCAGAAAGTATTGAAGTCAAAGCCGGCCAGGTAATTGGCAATTTTTGAATGGTGTCAATAACGGCACCCCTCTCAGTATAGATTTCCATTTCTTTGCACTTTGCTCATGATAAACAAAAAATAGGTATGCTGTAGAGCAGGCACCTAACAATTAAGTAAAATTACCTTCACCATGTTCCCCCTCTGCCCTGAGAAATACTTGGTACTCCAGGTATTGGAGTACATGTGGCATTCCCCTCTTTTTTCCTGTAATGCAGCCTTTGGTGTCAGAGCAGTCAAATGTCAAGCCCGACTGCTGTCATATAGGCATAGGTGGATCTTCCTTTCAACTCTCAAAATAACTAAACTTGCACAAAAATGTTTCAAATGTGGGGAAGGCAAGTACAATCATTACAGTGCAACAGACCTATTACTTTGATTTGTATGGACAAAGTATAGATCTTGTCTTTAGATTTACTAGAAGTAAAAATAAATATACACATTATGCATTTTGGTCTTTGGAACTAGGACTAATAAATTCCTAGGTCACTGTATCTGAGTTAACCTCTTCTCAGTCAAAGGATTATATGTTGAGTGCCTGGATTATCATGTGAAGGATATAAAGGTCTTTGTGACACAAATTGCATTAGTGCAGACCTTAATCCAGTGTGAATCATTTGATGTTAGTACTTAAAATACGTAAGTACATGTTCCAGTATTGAATTAGTTAAGTTCTACTGAGCAGTAATTGTATATATAAGGTGGGTGGTGGTACAAAAAGGATAATCGCCCTCCCCCCTATTCCTTGTAAAACGCTGTTTCTAAATTTAGATGAGCAGCAAAGTTGACTTTGATTTATAATTCCATTAGCAGTGAAGACAAGGGATGAATGGAATGTCAATGTAACACAATATGACGAGGTACATACTGTAGTACTATGTATTACTGTGTGTGTATATGCGTATATTTAACCCTTTGCCTTCTTCTAGGTACACTTGCACACAGTTTTTGAAGGAACGCGGCAGGTAGGCTGTTACAAACATCTTGGAGAACTAATCACAGATCTTCTGTGGATGTCGGGTGCCTCAGATCCTTCTGTCTCTTCATGTCATCCCAGACAGACTCCATGATGGTGAGATGAGGGCTCTGTGGGGACCAAACCATCACTTCCAGGACTCCTTGTTCTTCTTTATGCTGAAGATAGTTCTTAATGACATTGGCTGTATGTTTGGGGTCGTTGTCCTGCTTCAGAATAAAGTTGGGGCCTCCCTGATTGTATGGCATGATAGATAAATATCTGTATTTCTCAGCATTGAGGACACCATTGATCCTGAACAAATCTACATCTCTATTGGCAGAAATGCAGCCCCAGACTTGCAAGGAACCTCCACCATGCTTCACTGTTGCTTCAGACACTCATTATGGTACCGGTGTCCAGCCCTTCAACGAACAAACTGCCTCCTGCTACAGCCAAATATTTCAAATTTTGACTCATCAGTCCTAAACACCTGCTGCTATTTTTTGCACCCCCGTTTCCTATGTTTTTGTGCATAGTTGAGTCGCTTAGCCTTGTTTCCACATCGGAGGTATGACTTTTTGGCTGCAAGGCCGCCTAATTTGTATGTAATTTATATTGTATAATTTGTTGTTTAGTTTTCCTCGTCTATAAAGTGTGGCACTAATCACAATGTGTGGTACACACAGTTAGATATATCTGCATTAGAAAACATAATAGAGTAGTATAGCATAGAAGAAATACCTCTGAGCCTGGTAGACTTGGGACCTAGCAAGTAGAATATAACAGTGCCTTCACCAGTGTCTCCTATAAATGGTTGGGATTTGGAGGAAGAAGCATTACTGGATCGGTCACTGAAGAATATTTTAGTTCAGATTATAGGCGGGTCTGATTATTTGAGGATCAAGGGTTGTTTTGAAGCTTTCAGGGGTTAGAAATTGTTTGTAAAAGAGAATTCCAGAGAAGGTGAGAGAGGTTCTTGAGATGTGCTGAAAGTGAGCATGTTGGAGAGTAGAAGGTCATATTCAGAGCAGAGGATGCATTTCAGGAAACTGGTGGTGAAGTGCACAGTGGGCCTAGGTTGGAGATAGTTATGCCATACAAATGTATGTAGGATCTTACTGGCAGATGCCACAGTTCTAGGATGCAGATGATTCATGCTGTATGAATTACGGATTTGAACGCAGAGTATTGTACGTCCATGTGCATGAGCCCGTAGAGTTGAATTATTTTGTGTAACGTAAGAAAGGTTGCAGTTGCAGTAATAGTCAGACAAATATACTGTATCTTTATGAGATCTCTTTTGAGATTTGTTTAACTCAGTCGTTTAAGGCTCAGGCAGAGCTCTTGGGCCTAACCTTTTCATCTACAGAAGTCATACATTCAGCTTTCTGCTTGATCCGTGATTAGTTTCATGGTTTTTGTCTAACACTCACTGCAAGAACCTGATTACATGGAGCTCTAAAGGCTTATTGGATAAAAGAAAGACAGACTTTAAAAAACGGTAGAGAGTGTTTAACAATGTGTTACGATGGCTGAAAAAAAAAAAAAAGAAACTTAACTGTTAGGTTAAGACACATTTTTAAATCAGATTTTATTTACGCTTTATAACAAAATTTACACAAGAGATAAAACACAGTAAACAAGAGAAGGATAGCCAGAGGGAAGACATAGGTGGTAAGCTGTCACGCAGGACTGGCATTAAAATGACCAAACTGGTGTTAAGGGGAGATCCGTCCCATGCAAGAAGTCTAATATAAACTTACAGCCAACACCCACTGTTTTTTCCAGCACATATATGCATTGTTCCAGAACATCTCATCAAAATATGGGGCTAAAGCTGAAAATGCAAATGAACACCTCATTTGTGGGCACTCCATTACGCACTGTGGATGAGTGTTTCCCTTTTGAAACAGATCACAAAGTAAGAGATCTAGCAGCGCCGGATTTACTCTCCCAAGGCCAGGATCATCATCTGTAGCATTGGAAATTAAGCTTTTCAGCCCTACCTACAGTACTTCTTCTTTTCCTGAGGTACAGTGTGATACTATGAGATGTTCTTAAGCTTATAAATATTACTCACTTTGACTAGTCTTTGAAAGTTCGGATCAAGCAAAGCAAGATATGGCTCCCACTTCTTCTTGACACACCTGCACTAACAGACAGTATATAAGCCCCTTTTAGTGCAGCCCTAAAGTATTGCCAAGTCAAACTCCCATATCTAAAGCTATCTGTAGCAAATAACATTTAAATTGCAATTTGCTATTTGGAAGTTGGTGATTTGTTATTTGAATTTTATTTGTACCTTGCAGAGATCCATATTTCCTTGTTATAGGGTTTAGCACAGTGTTGGAAGATCCTGGATGGCCTGTCAGCCTCCTAGCAATTGCGATGCAGGGAGCTGTAGTACAATATATCCTTACACAGAGGCGCTGTCCATTATGATCAGCAAGGGATCCTTGCACACATTCCCTGCTGATCGGAGTAGTATGGAACATATGTCACTGCACCACCACGAGCTGGCCTGCCAAAATGGAACAATGGTTTGTTTTTTTTCTCCGGACCTAGACGGAGTCAGGGTAATCCGATGTAAACAGATGCACGTCCATTTACATCTGGCTGCTTATAGAGTAACATTAGCTTCTGATCAGATCCACCTGAAAAACAGATAGGTGAAAGGGGCCTAATGAGTATAAGTCAGCTGATTCACCAAAAGCAGTGCACTGCCCGTCCCTCTAATATTTTACCTCAGGATCTGTTAGGAAGGGAAGTAGACTCATTTTCAAGTGTTTGCTACGTCTCATGACCATTCTACAAATCCCTGTATTGATATAACAAAAATATGGAAGATAAGCAAGCCATGTAAAATTGTCAAGGTCACATATAAAGATATGTTGAAGTGTATCTAAAGCCATAGGTTTAATCATATAGAATAGGAACCCGTGTTCTTTTTTTCAGGTTTTTTTATGTTGTCGTTGTCCCATTTGGGATATTACCCTCCACTTCCTATACTAGAGATATAACAGGAAATGAGAGTAAACCTTTCCTAAGTGAGAGGGAGTTCCCTCTTAGTTGTCACCAGGACATGTGTCCCCATTAGATTTCACCTGTATTCTTGTTCTGCTGACAACTGCAAAATGTTGGATTTACTATCACTTTCTGTCTTTTGGCAATTGTCATCAGTACAAACAGGGTGAACCTTCCCAGAGAAGGTCGCACACGGCAATAAACATCTGACGGGGTTTCCACATCTCCCCACTGTATGCGAAACTAAAAGTAGAGGTTTTAGCTTTAGTTAAAATCTAGGGCAAATTTCTGCAATGATAAACTATTTGCTCGTTAAAAATACAGTTTACTTTCTCTTTAAATATCTTTAAAAGGCCACGCCTAAAACTTTTCAAATTAAGTCAAATTTTGGTTAAAAATAAAAGTTGACAACAACGCTTTGCAGTCCCCGCTCAGAGATATGTTTTCTGTGGCCCCAGTTGGCCGCAGCTAGTTTGTTTTCTGCGAACCTGAGGGAATGAATGTGGAAATATTTGGACCAGAAAACAGGCAAGCTATAAGCTGGTTTATAGCTGAAGCTTCATGTCAGCCTCTGAAGTCATGATGAGGGAACAGAAATGATTTGAACATAACAAGAGGAATAAAAAAGAAAGAAAACTGGGTGTATTCAGTTTTGCTGGGTACTCTCATGGGGTATAAACTGAATATTAGACTGAACATTTATTTAGTGCAGCTTGTTGAAACCGTTATAAATCGTTCAGAGAATGCAATTAGAGCTTACATTAAAAAGATATTCAGGTGAGATACCGAAAATTAACCACACAGCTGAAAACCATTAAATTTGATGCTGTATTTTACGAACAGAATATTGGGGCTCCTTTGCTGAAGTGTCCAAAACAGGAACTATATTTGTTACCATAGAAACCTTTTTCGAATCTGCACTGCAAAAATTACAGATTGTTATTGTAGTCAATGCAGAGAGACTCATTTACCCAGTTGTGTGTTTTTTGTGTGTTTAATCTCCTCTTGAGCGTCTTCATAATTAAAATATGAAAATGCCACATTTTGCAGAATTAAGACTTTCATGCTATTATACTTCCCGTTGCCATTTTGCCTACTGTAGTGATGGAAGAAGAACATCTGTATAGACTAAGGTAGCATTGAAGGGTGTGCTCAGAGGCACCATCAGGATGTAAATTGACCCTCAACAAGCACAGGTTCTGGAAATACCTGGTGTTCACCAGAGCTCCAGATGTTGAGTTAAATTTGTTCAATTAGTGTGCCTGAAATGCAACTCTTGGCATGGCATTGCTGGCAACAAGCAAACATTATGTCATGGTCGAAGGCAGCCCAATGGTTCTGTCTACCGGAATGGAGATGCTATAGTCTGGCAGCAGATTGGATAGAAGTGTAATTATGAAGAGTAACCAAGATGATTCAGTTGGGCTATCCAGAGCTAGATGTCAAAACTAGAGTATGGGACAAACATATAGTCAAAAAGCACAGCAAGGGTCAGAGCAGACATAGCACAAGTTAGGTCAGAAAATATCATCAAGCTTAAACATAGAATAGCGTCACTCCCAAGAAAAATGCATGTATGGACACTGAAGACAAATCTGGGGGGACCCAGGAGGGTGGGGCTGACTCAGGAAGTACAATAGAGAAAACTAGAGCAGGAGGGAGCCAAAGACCTCACCCCATGCATCCTGACCTCTTTCTTAAAATTGCCCAGATGTTATGCTGAATCTCTGGTTTCAGGAATTTTTGAATTACTAACCTAAAATGATTATAGATGTCAGAAAGCCATAATGAATTCAGAAGTCCTACTCTGCGTACTGGTTCTGGGTTAATAACTCTAACTTATTTACTAGTGGAAACTGCATTGAGATGTTATCAAAGACAGTCTTCTCATTTATCTCTGGAAAGTTTTCCTTTAAGATGCTGCTTTGTTGGCTTGACAGCTATTATGCTGGTTATGCCACAGAATGTATAGTTAAAGCCAAAATGTAAGGATAGAACTATTAATCTTGCCATTACTGCCTTGTAATTGAAGGAATATGCTCCGTGTCTGCCATCCTGATCCTGACATCTAGTTGGAATTAATACTTGTAAAAATTAAATCAGCAATTGCAGCTCCCATTTTTCTGTCCTCATATGTTTTGTTGAATATTCAGTCTCCTGTATATTTTCATCCTCCATTTACTGTCTGCCACTATTGGTTCTCATTAGAGGGTTTTTGCGCACAGAAAGTTTGCTTTTATCTTAAGTGTACTTGTCACTTGATCAAGAGTGGAAGGTAGATTTTTATGCATTTTTTTCTTTTATTGTAATAATAACTTTGTCCTTCATGCAATTATTAAATGTATAATTGTTGCTTAATTAAGAATTGGTTGGGTGCGATTCTCTGTTTGGTGCCCTGATCTACTTGTTCTATCTATATATGAGCATATTTTAAAATTATGTGTGGCACCTGCCCTAGAGTTATGGGATGAGAACCTCTCTCAGGAACCCACTGCTTTTTATTATATATTAGCAGGTAGATAAGTCTAGATGGGAATCTATGTGGATCCCACCTCCCATACACACAGGAGGTCTGGCAAATGCCAATGGAGCAGACTAGGGTATAGCTACTTTCAGCCTCCATTAGCATTTTCCAGTGGATAGTGTACACAGGAGATAAGCTCTATAAAGGCTTAATTCTATACCCTCTCTGTTGATCATAGCACAGTAAAAAGCTTTTGACAGCAATTGCATTACCCATGTGTGTGAACCCAACACTGATGCACATCCATCTATTTATGTATACTGCATTTAGACACCTTGCTTGGTTTCACACAACATATAGAAATATTGCTCACACAACAACAAAATAAATCTGGGTATAGAATATACTGACTTAAACATTGCATTTAGATTCATTACTACTAAGAAATTCTAGATGCTTGGTGACAGAGAGATATAGAAAGAAAGGGTGATATATAATAGAGATATAGGACATATGTTACATTGAAAAGTGGTCTGTGTCTGACATGAGCGAAAATGAAAAGCTGGGTAAAAGATGGAGAATAGGGAAACACTGTTCTGTGGAATTTCATTGCTCGTTATATACTGCACACAGCTGTAAAACAATACAGACATATATGCTTGATGTCCAAGAGCAGAAATGTACATTGTTGTACGGATTGCGTTTAATACAGGTTTGCAGAACAAACACAGAAGCCAGCGCTATAGTGGTAACAGGTATATAAAAAATGCAAATGACTCGTCTATTAATTGATTCGGGGTCACGCACACCGACCTCCTGGCAATTGTGGAGGATCCAGACGACAGCCAGAAAGATGAAGAGACAAATACTTACTTCTCATGTAGAGAAAAGTACAATTACCCAGACAGGATCGCTCACTGCACCAGCAAGCGCTGCTCATTAAAATCTGAATTAAAGGTACAGGTGAGGCAAGGGACTTGGTACTTAAATTTGTGCTCAGTGCTTTATTATGGGTTTTTTTTAATGAGAATTAGAAGATGAAATTAGAAAGAGATAATAAGTTGGGAAGAAAATGCAAGATAAAAAAGATGCTGGGAAGGCGGAAGAGCAGTTTAGTAACATTCCATAGTCTGCATCCTGCCTTTATATTTTAGCTTTAGCCATTTTCCCTGACCACACCTCTTTGTTATAAAGTCACTTTGGGGTATGCATTACGCCAGCCATACGACTAAATATGCAAATCAAAAACATGTTCTGGCTGTAAACTAGTTTTAGATCCAAAAATAATTGTAATTCTCTTTATTCCCTGTTGTGATTCACATACTCCCTCCACTGTATGTATACGACTTGGTGATATTGTAGCTCCCCTCCTTATCTTTACAACTTGAAGAAACTCTGTTACCGACTTAAATAATGCATGTAAAAGCACAGCAAAGTCAAGTATTTTAAATGTGTATAAGTTGCCGAACAACAGGTTTAAAGAAAAAGATTGAATCCTTTAAATCCCAAACCAATGGTAAGGAATTCAAAATAAAGAATTTTATTTCATGTAATAGTCGGCATGTTACATACCTCCTGGAATGCCCATGTGGCTTACAATATGTGGGGAGGACTAAAAGGGAATTAAAAAAGAGATTGGAAGAGCACATTAACAATATTAAAAAAGGTTTTACCAAACATAGCTTATCCAGACATTATAAAATACATCACAATCAAAACCCTCAGTCTCTAAAAATATGTGGGATAGATAGAATAAAAAATCATTGGAGGGGTTCAAATCTCATAAAAGAAATTTCAAAAAATGAATCCAAATGGATTTTTCTTCTGGACACCATGGCACCGAGGGGGTTAAATATAGATTTTGATCTTAATTGTTTTTTAACTAATTATTAATATGGATTTATATATATATATAATTTTTATATATATTTAATATGCATTCCTGTATTCATATAATGTGCATTTTATAAATTTTAACCTTATTTAGTGTAGTATTATAAAAATATAATTTTCCATATATTTATCTTAATGATCTTTGAATTTTTAACATTTTTGCACGTTTTTACTTTATTTTCTATTCATTTTATTGAATTCGTGATTTATATAGATTTAACTTGGAATACCTTAATTTTAACTTGGAATACCTTTGTAGTCTCTGCTGTAAACGAATATGTTCGGGACAAGAGGTTATACCATGCTCCTATTGGTTGAAGAGGTTGATGGTTTGAACCTTTTGAGTTGATTGCCTCTAGAGACTGATTAATTATTTGATTGCTTAATTATTAGGGGTATATTTGAAAGTTACACTTTCATATTTTAAATGTGTACTTGCAGTGTTTTTCTTTCCATAAATAGTTATTTATTGACTTGTGGTTTTGACTTGCTAGCAAATGTAACTACCTCAAAAAGAGTCAGTTCTCGAGCATGAGGCCTCATTCACACTACCGCGCATATACGCGCGTATGTATGTATTGTACCATATGCAACATATGCAAATAAATGGCTCCATACACATAGCCGCGCATAGAGCCGTATATTTGCATAGCGTAAAAATGTGCAAGAAAAAAAAATGGAACCGAGATGCGTCCGGGCAGCGTATTTCTGCGTATTTTATGCGCATACGCATGTTTGCGCGTACATACGCCTGTAAGTGCGTACAGTTCATTAAAATTTCTATTGGGAATGATGCATTCTGGTAATGCAAATAGTGCACACATACACGCACATACGCTTGTACAGACGCTCGTATATACAATTTTGCTCTTGCGTTGTGTGTGAATGAGGCCATACATTCACCAAGTCTCTCTTCTCTCTGCCAGTGCCCAATTACTCAATGTGCTGTACTGTTTGTGCCTCCCCTTCCTTCACCTCCCTACACAACCTTTTATGTAGCAGCCAGGAGAGGACTGAAGCAGAATACTGTTGAGTGTATGATTTAGCCGGGACTGCCTGTTTCTCATATATTTATTATTTATTACTGGCATTTATATAGCACCTATAATTTACGCTTTACATATTGTACATTTACATTGGTCCTTGTTCTCAAGGAGCTTATAATCTAAGGTCCCTATCTGACATGCATACATACAGGGCCAATTTAGGCAGGAGCCAGTTAACCTTCCAGCATGTCTTTGGAGTGTGGAAGGAAACCGGCGTACCCGGAGGAAACCCCACACAAGCACAGAGAAAACATGCAAACTCCTTGCATATAGTAACCTGGCTGGGACCCCCTGTGAAGTGCTAACCACTACGCCACTGTGACGGAAGTAGACTGTTATGGAAAGCAGAATCAGTAAAAAAAATTGGCATGTATGAATAATATGAGTTTTTTAATAGTATCACATTCTTGCTGATATTGACCATGTTTGTAAATGTATGAAAATATACTTTTCACGTAATGATTTCCTGGTCTTTTTTTCTTTCGAAATTGATGAAAGGAGGGAACTGTCAATTTTTCCAGCTCAGACAATTGTTGGAATCTGACCTCCCTTTGGTTTTCCACGTTTGCAAACTCAACCTGTCTGACCTATGGTGTCTGAAAAATGTTAGCACTTTGAAAGGCACTAGAGCCTGATTAACATAAATGGCGGACACTTTCACCCTCAGCTTGTTTTGCTGGTGTTCTGGGTATTCTGGAAAGCTAATTTAAAGATAGATCTCAGGTAATTATGAGTATAACTTTACAAATACTTAATAAACCTATGGAATCACTTTGCACAGTGGAGAGATTCCTTTATTAACCCAATCTGGAAATTTCATAACAAATATTGCCAACATCTGAGGAAACACTAGTGAATAATTGACTTTTCTGGAGAAAATATGGCTCAGCTTTGTCTTGCCAGACCTGTTTCCATAGACCTCCATTGCCAAACCTCTACCAAGCAGATATGAAAGATGTGTTCTTTCAGAAAAAGAACCTTATGTATAGAATGTATAGAACATTATGTATAGATCCTATCCCACCTCAACCTAACAACTCAACCATCACATTCGTAAATAATTCATCCCCACACCTTGCTACCTCCTCATGTATCACTCCC
>NW_017306748.1:194156-194864 GCF_000935625.1 Nanorana parkeri
TTTTAAGCCCTCACGGGCAGGGCCCTCCTTATCATCGTGTCTTGAATTGTATTGTGATTGTCATGTCTTCCTTATATCGTAAAGCGCTGCGCAAACTGTTGGCGCTATATAAATCCTGTATAATAATAATGTAGATTTAAATAGCAACCACAAACTAAACAAACTACAATGAATGGATGTACCGCTAAAGCTATCTCGTATTGAGGAAACCTTTTTTTTTTTAAAAGGATGTCCACTCAGGCCTTTAATCTGATTTTACATAATGCATTGCACCCAGGTGGCTTTTCACAATACTTCTGAGTAGAAGTGTCTTAAGTTTTTTGGGTCAAGTCTTCTTGTGAGTTTAGAGAGAAGCTTGTGCTGTAACCAATGAACACATTAGTTTACATTTACGCGGCCTCAGAGTCAGAACTTCTTAGATGGGGTAACCATTTGCGCAGGGGCAGTCGGGTGAAGACTATAAGGATGAATATTAAAACCCTTCAGCAGATGTATTTCAAGCTGTTTAATTAAAATTGGTGTCATGCTTGCCTGGAATGTGATTTTGTATTTTTTCCGTTCTATATGTACAAAGATAGGATAATTTTCTTCTGTAGCCATATTAAAAATAAGCTAAATTATTTTTGTATTTCCTTGATTGCTGGTCGCTTTAGTTTCTATTGATTCTTCGAACCCCCCCCCCCCCGCCTGTGATTCAGACTTTTTACC
>NW_017306748.1:195216-199832 GCF_000935625.1 Nanorana parkeri
TTTTTTTTTTCCGACCCCCCCCCCCCCCGCCTATGATTCAGACTTTATAGCATTCACAAAATGAACGGAAGGCAGAGAAGAGTAATCGGCACTACGTAACCTCCAGCTGAGCTGCAAAGTGGAACCACGGTGTCCTCTCTAAGCCAGTATTTCGTGTGACTTAAATCCAATTTGTCTTGCGCAGGCGAGAATACAATTGGTCTTAATATATTAACAATATGACTTTACCTGTCACTTCGCTTCTGTGTCACTCTTGCAGGCTCGTGAATGAGGGCAGAAGGGCACATTCAGTTTGCGGTGCCTCTTCTTTCATGAGTGAAAGGGTAAAGATTTTTTAAAAAATTCCTGCAGTTTAGACAGTTCTATTTGCCTTTGGTGATGTTGTTTTTTTAGGATAATGCAGGCTTTGTATTATAAATAACTCTTCACCTTTCCAATGACTGCTCTCTATCTATTCCCCTCACACATAGATGCCCTCTATTTCTGATCATCGGCAGCAGTACTAGATTTGGTTGTTCTTTGGCTTGAAATGACCCTGGTTTTCAGTATTGACTAAGTAAATCATAAAATCCCTCTGTTACTACATAAATATATGTTGTATTTAGTAGTAGTTAATGGTAATTTTTACTTTTTATGTTAGGATTTCTATTGGAGCAACATTTACATTTTATAAGGCTACGTGTATTTTAATTTAAAGATACAATCAAGTCATACTAGAAGATGTAACATTTTGATGCATACAGGAAGCATAGCCTAGCTTCCAAGTAGTTCAGGTTTTAATCCAGTCTTTGCTATATAGGCAGTCCCCGGGTTACTAACAAGATCGGGTCTGTAGGTTTGTTTTTAAGTTGAATTTGTATGTAATTTGGAACAAGTACATTTTTTAAGTGTAACTCCAGCCCCAAATTGTTTTTTAGTTTTGGATAGACATGTGCGATTCGTTTCGTTCCGAATCGAAATTCGGACGAATTAGCAGACCGCAGTAAAAACGTCCTAGTGACCTGGAAGAAGAGGTGGGCACCCCTCGTCTGCATGTCTAACAAAAGCAAACTTCCTGTAATGTACGTACAGTACTACAAACCAGACCCAAAAAGGCGGACCACTCCTCGTCGGCACGAGTGCAGTAGCATTACAACTACTGAAATGCTGCGCGGTACACGCAGCCAGGGACCCCCTGCTGTACAGTAATAGCCTCCGTTTGTAAGTAGGGGTCGTATGTAAGTCAGATGTTTGTAACTCGGGGTCTGCCTGTACTGCACCAGTCCACCCCACTCCCTTTGTCAGTGATCTGGTATTCCTGGAATGCACCTGCTGGGCATGCTGGCGCACCCACATAGCTGTTTCTCACACACATAAAAATGTGCCACTACTAAGATATTTCTCACAGCCACCAATCTGATTTAAACGATGATTTAAATGATTGATAACCTAGAAGGCTGAATGTGAGGTTACACAGTTCCAATGTCAGGAAGTTCACTCTTTCTGATCCTGGAGCTTATGCTTTAGGGCAGGGGTGCCCATTAGGTAGATCGTGATCTACCGGTAGCTCTCAAAGCTGACGCTGGTAGATCACGATGGTGTGAAAGGCGGCCCCTTTATTCCATGTTGGTATATTTATTTAGCTGTGCACACATGATTACCTATTAGCCGGAGTCTGCTGAGCCAAGCTCCTTGACACCTTTCTGGTGGATACTGGTGGTTGAAGTACTATGTATTACATCAAAGAATATTAGTTTACACAGCCTGTTGCACTACACTGTTTGCAAAATACAGTAAGGAGAGACAGACAGGAGAGAGAGCAAGGAGAAACAGCCAGAAAAGAGAGAGAGGAGAGACAGCCCGGGGAGCACGGAGCGCCGTGCTTCCCGGGCTCCGTTGCCCCTCCTACGGGCCCGGGACCGGCACCTTTGGTGTCCGCGGGGAGGAGGTCGACGAACTTCCGTTCATTGGTCCCCTCCCCGTTATTAAAACAAAATAAATCTAATAATAATAAAAAAAAATGTTAAAGTCCCCCGCCCCCGTGAGCACGCGCGTCGCCACGTTAACACGCGTCGGGTGCGCCTATGTATGAAAACGACGAACGCGCTACACATGTTGGGTATCACTGCGATAGGGTCATGTAAATTGGTCCTGAGTTAATATTCTGATAATGTTTTAAAGTCTGTTGTATAAGCTGGTCACATGTAGTGATGAGCCGAATCATACTAGATTCAGCTTGGAAGAAGCTTTGCAGTTCACCAAACTGATCTGAGGTTCAAACCCTAATCTAAACCCCATTGAAGTCAGTGAGAGCTGAATCTTTAAGGACTTGTTTAAGGCACACTGAAGAATTGAAAAAGAACAAGAATTGTTGAAAGCTTTTTTTAGGCAGCCACTGCCCCTTCACCAACAGGAGGATCAAAGCATTTTTGGCCATGAAAGGAGATACTGACAGTCTCTGGAAAGGGCGTTAAGCAGCATGTTCACCAGATGTTGTTTTTTTGCTCCCTCTATGATGGCTGGATGAGCTCTTGCATTTTCCCCTATAACGAGGATCCAAAAAGGTGGCCAACCAGTAATTGCCCCATTACTGATGGCCAAATTTCTGGGGTCCTTTTACAGGCACTGCAGGATGAATGAGCCCATCCACCACAATTTTCTGAAGGCAGAGAAACCCAAAGTCCTTGAGGTCTCTGAGAACTTTATCAGCAACTACCTACCCCTGCCCACGTACAATTCCTGAGGTTCGGGAGGAAGGAGATATAACATCCCTGCCCTTGCTTGTTGGTTCACGTGTCTGTGATCATGTAGACCAGGGGTGCCCATTAGGTAGATCGTGATCTACCAGTAGCTCTCAAAGCTGATGCTGTTAGATCACGAAGGGTGTGAATGGTGTTCTCTTAATTAAACTGAAGACATTCAGGGTAAAGTAGAAAATGATCTCACAGCAAGGTAACAGAAAATGTACAGATTGTGAATTTAACCTAGAACAGGGGTGCCCATTAGGTAGATCGTGATCTACCAGTAGCTCTCAAAGCTGATGCTGGTAGATCACGAAGGGTATATTTATTTAGCTGTGCACACATGATTTCCTATTAGCCCGAGTCTGCTGAGCCAAGCTCCCTGACACCTTTCTGGTGGAAACTGGTGGTTGAAGTACTATGTATTACATCAAAGAATATTAGTTTACACAGCCTGTTGCACTGCACTGTTTGCAAAGTACAGCAAGGTGAGTCAGGAGAGAGAAAGCGGGGAGAGACAGCCAGGGGAGAGAGCAAGGAGAGACAGCCAGGGGAGAGAGCAAGGAGAGACAGCCAAGAGAGCTAAGAGAGACAGCCAGGAGAGAGAGCAAGGAGAGACAGCCAAGAGAGCTAAGAGAGACAGCCAGGAGAGAGAGCAAGGAGAGACAGCCAGGAGAGAAAACGATGAATGACAGACAGGAGAGAGAGAGCGAGGGAGGTCTTTTTTTCGTTGGTAGATCTCATGTAGCTCGTCATTTGAAAAGTAGATCTTAAAACAAAAAATTGTGGGCACCCCTGATGTAGACACTGCTGCTGACTGTGTGGTCCAGTGACCTGGAGACATTAAAGTCATAGAATGGGGCAGAGCCCACCAACTGGAATGGAAGGAGCTGTAAAGCCAGCAATTTAGCCAAGCTGTCATTGAAACACTAAGCATGGGGGTGGCTGGGTGCTTACTTTTTCTTGCGTTCTTGCAGCTGGTGATAAGACACCTGCCTGTCCAAGGATAAAGCTGGAGATGGCAGGGTGGTGTTTGGAGACTGGCAGTGAGGTTAAAGCCTACTACTCTGTCAGGCCTCATGCTGACTCTGTTTCCCACTGGGTAGATAGGTAAGCCTATCTTTTAAGACTTCCATCTCTATCATTTGAGGCTTCAGATGGAAATTATTTTGTAGTTGCGGGAAAGGCGGAAAGGGAGGAGCGAGGCGGAGAAGTGCAGGCCTTTTACTGTCAACCAGTTGCATGCATGTGCTGCTCCCACTGAGCTGGGAATACCAGTGACCTGCACCTGTAAAGCAGTTCCATGCAGTGGAATAGGGCAACTGCTCCCTGCACTCCTCTCCAAACTGACCCTGGACAACATCCTGCCTTAATAATGTTGTGCCACTCCCTTACGTTCCTCCTGTACTATCTTTGGAACCTAGGTATGGTATAAGGCCTCATCCTTATCCCCTCCTTATCGCTAGAGCCAATTTGGCAGTAAACTGCAGCTGCCAGAACATCACTGCCATTTGTTTCTCCCTGCCTCTTGTCCTGTCCCTCTATGCTCATGTTGATCTCCTCAACATCAAATTAAATTAATTGCTGCACATTTTCCTGCACTAAGTGACTAAAACTGTGTTAGATTAATTCAGCTGACATGTAAGTTTGTGGGACAAGGGGAGGATTAGCTGTAGACTAGGAGAAACACATTGCACAGCTGCTGATGACATAAGGAGGAGTAGGAGGATGAAGGCTTGGTTATCCACTCTACCACCCTGTCCTCATGCTCTAGCTGTTTAGCACACACATAGCCAGAAATGACAGGCATTTGTATTTATGTTTTTTGAGAAACTTAAACAGGCAGCATCACAATAAAAATTACTTTTGGGTATTTTGACAGTAAATCGCGGGGGG
>NW_017306748.1:199931-202553 GCF_000935625.1 Nanorana parkeri
GTACACTCCTTTGTCCATAGCCCACCACACTGAAATTCACTGTAATGTATCAGTGGCAATATACAGCACTGTATGTAGCAATATATAGCTCTGTGGTAGCACACTTGCACAGTACAGTAGTGCTAATTTAACCTCCCTACATGCATCTCCCTGCAATCACTGTCGGCTCTCCCTCGCTAAAGCCCCGTTTACACCTTGGTTTTCAGTGAACATACATCATGTGTGTTTGCGTACATTTATGCTGGACGATAGCCCATTGACTTCAATAGGCTGCCTGGGCGCAACAAAAGCGGCAAGGTAGCTCATGCAGTAAAATCTGCTGCAGGCATACCACGTGCATTTTTTTCCATGCACCTGAGCGCATTTAATGCACAAGAACACATGGGGAAAATGCGCATTTTGCGCTTGGGGTGCCATTAACAATTAATGGCCCAGCAAGAGTGTTGCATGTTTTAATGCCTTGCGTCAATGTGCACGTTTGGCGCAAGTTTACGCAATCTAAAGGTATGAATGGGGACTAAATCCAAAACACACTAATAAAAGGCTGATGGGAGAGCTGACACGTTGTTAACAGCACATTATTAGCCATAGTTACATAGTTAGTAAGGTTGAAAAAAGTCCATCGAGTTTATCCTATAGAGTTTTTGCACCTGACCACAGTTCACAGTGCACTACAAGACATTAGTGTGGAGTTTGTGGATGCAGGATTCAGCCTGAACCCCCCATCTCTAATCAGGTGCTTGTAACAGCACTATGACATGATAAGTCTCTTTATGTACTGTGCATATTTAATTTGCTTTATTATGGTCTTTTCTCTGTAAGATGATATCGGAACATTTTGTGGCTGCCTTAAAATGCATGACATTCGATCATATCTTAGTTGACACAAAATTAATTATCTTGTTCCAGTATAAGGCTTCTGTGAATCTATTACAGCTGCTTGAAACGGGTCTGCGGCCACCATTTCTAGTGTTGTTTTTAGCTTTATGTTTGGAGCTGCCCTTATCTCTCATAATATGTCATTCTTGAGTGAAGGCATTTATGCTACTTCAGTGTATTCTTTACCGCAATGTAATTACAGAGCTGTCTGATTCATTTACTTATGATGGTGTCTGTGCATTTTCATATGGGTTTATCACCATCTAGTGGATGGCAGGAGTGTATATGTAGTATTTGTGCAGTAATTCAGCTACCATTAAGCTAGCATTTATTTCAATACGCTAAGCTGTATGACCATAATTGTGTCATTCATTTCAGTCCATTAACCAGCCGCCTTCCTAATTGTAGGTCTGAAGTTAAATTCAATGCTTGCTATGGTACATTTCACTTTATGTAGATTAGAGTAAAACATTTACTGATTACTTCTTTATATCAATTATTTCACATAACTTTTTGCATGGAAAATAAATTACATAAAGCCAACAATAACAAACCAAGAACAAAATGAAATAGTTGCTTTAATAATACTTGGTTAAGGACAATAATATCTGAGACACAAGATAAAAAAAGGGCTTTCCTGTATGTTCCTTCAGCCAGTTGCTGCACCCAGCACACGGAGCTGACAGGTTATGGGTTGTCAGGATGTTAAGGCTTTCTGGTCTCCTTGCTGTGTCTTGCAGCTCTGCGTTTCATGGAGCCACATGCTGTAATGGATTTGTTTAAGCTTACCCTGAACTTTTGCAAATGTACTAGATGTGAAAAATAGATCTGCAGACATTTGGGCTTAAAAACCATTATCTGCTTTTGTACGATGCAGTATATTACGTATTATTTAAAAAGAGGTCCTACTGTCTTTTTTTGTTTGTTTTAATCAAAGTTTTTATTAAAGGAGAACTATGAGGTCAGTGAAAATCACTCATCCTCATAGTTGGAGCCGACGTGTGACAATGAAACTGTCACATGTCTGCTCAATAGATCGAACACATACCGTCGCTCGCTCACTTCTCGATCAACTCCATGCAGAGAGCTGTGACTGTCAATCACGGCTCCCTGCAGGGATTCCCCCCCTCCCCACTCCGATCCTCCAGCGCTGACTGGAGGAACGGATGGGGTAGGGGGCGGGTACAGCTGGCTCTGCCTCTAGATAGGCAGAGCCAGTTGTCACTCACGCAGCTCGGTGGATATCGGCAGTAATGTCAGGATCCGTCCCTGCTGCGGAGGTCTCCCTATACCGCGAGCTGTGGTATCAAATAGAATGGGATGCTTTAGATGCTTTAGATGCTTTCATTGCAATATGTGCAATGCAATGATCTGTGGTGACTCTTTCCCTCATCCACACACAGGGAAACAATACAAGATCAATGGCTATTTTACCTGTGACACGGAATACTGTGTGTACCGACTCACGTGCCCATGCTCACTAAGTTACGTTGGCAAAACAATTGGTCCTTTTAAACGTCGGTTCCAAAAACATAGGAGCGCCATTAGGACAACAATTGCTAAACAATTGCTAAACACCTAAAAGGCGAAGAACTGGACATTCAAAAACCAGTTGCCATACATTTTGCAAAAATGCACCATCAGACGCATTAACTAAAAGGCATGATAATTGAGCAGGTACACCAGCATCCCAGGGGAGGAGATAGGGCCAAACACCTCCTCCGTAGAGAATTTGAGGCTTTC